>NC_083713.1:34995000-35182500 GCF_033118175.1 Dama dama | reverse complement strand
AGCTTAGGTTACATTCACACATTAGCCTGTTAAACATGGTTCGACTTCTTTAAGGTAAGTATGTTCGTTTCTTTAAAAGGGACAAGGTCTTTTTCCTCCCATTTAAAATGATAGTTAAATAATCATTGTTAATTTATGTCAGCCTCAGTTCTAATACTTTTCACTAGTCTGTGCTCAGTTGCTATATGGATACTCTGTTTGTAGAGGGTTCTATTCTCTAAAAGAGTATTCACAAATAAAGATAGATGCTGTGCAAGCATTTGTGTCCTATCGCCTATTTCAGCAAAAAATCATTGATTTCCAAGTCCACTATTTTCAAGTTCCTTTGTTTTTCCCTTTTGTCCTGTCCTCTCCTCTCTCCTATTTCTTTTTTTTTCATGGTGTAGGTATCTCAGCAAGGACAGAGGCTTCATGGGAAACTTGTCTGTTCCCTGCTCTAAGTCCCCACTCTTCCCCTGTCTTTTCTCCTGTTTCCAGAGAATCAGAATCTCAAGCAAAATTGCCAAGTATTATTGCCAGTGTTGACACTGCCCAGTATAATTATAATCTTTGCATTTTGCATCAAAGTGATCAACTGGCAAGATCGGGAATAAAGAAACTCAAGAAAATTATGGATATACATAATTAGGCAGTCTAAAAATATTCATACATTAGAGGACTACAATTTATGATTTCTGACTGTAGCACAGGTAATTTTATTACATATACAGACATTTTAGCCATTGCAAACATAGCCACAAAGTTCTTATTCTTCATATTTCTTCAAAACATGATACTCTAAGTAAACAGGGTTTAAAAAAAATCCCATATGTAGATGACAAAATAAAATGACAAGAATGAATATATATGAACATGTTGACAAATAATAATGTCCAAAAATACTCCTTATAAAAAATGTTGTGGTCAATGGCAAAGGATCTGAGTTCAGGTGAAAGTGTTTTAATCATGAGCATCTCTTGCCCTTGGTTTTCTCATCTGTAAAATGATGAAAGTGGATGAGATAAGACGTAAAGAACGTCATCACACAAAAATCTGACTTCCTTATTCTTGCTTAACAGTGTAAAAACATATAGTATTATAATAGAAACACTTTGAATTCATGACACTGTACTTTTGAAGTTCTGAAGCAGAGTGAGAGAAGAATGTCTGGTACAGAAGGAAAACATCATGTTTCTCTTCAGATGCTTCTCCAACTTGACGAGCAGCACAAATGTGTCACAGCGCCATTGTGGTCATTTCATTTGTGGCTTCTGTGGCATCAAATACTCAACCTTCTTTCATCAGACTTAGCAAACTCACCTAGGTTACTAAAGGCAAGACATTTAAGGCTCAGTGGCATCCCATATGACATCTTAGTACGTTTCACTTTACTCTGGGAAAAATGCTGATTAATCAACTGAAAACTGCATTTGTGTGGCTCATAAGTTGCTAACTATTAGCACCTGAAATTATACAGATGTGGAACAGGGCAAAACAGATTGAAAAAGTATATGCCCAATAAATGAAAGTGAACACAACACATTTAATTTACATCTGTCCATTCCTTAAATCTATTAGCTGTCAACTGTGGTGGGTGGTAGAAAGATATCACCAATATATGTAATGACAGAACATGATTTTAATATCACACAGCAGTTAAAAACACTTAAAAAAAAGGATGACTATGACCCAGTCCTCAAATGTATGAGTGCTAACTACACATTGTTTAATTGATTTTACTTTTTAAAAATTAATTTCTTTACTTTTTATTATTAGTCATGTATTGCAGCATTAAAATTTACATAAAGGTGAGGATAGCACATGATCTTTATATGTCATCTTATTAAAATGCAGCTATTTTTAATACTTTCAAAAGGCCTATCAGAAAACACAATTTATATCCTCAAAGTATATTTTGTCAGTTTCAAGTACAATTTTTGCATTCATATTCTTTTATGAATTTTAATGGAGACACTTAAATTGTAATTATTCCTCTCAGCTCAAATGCAGGTAACAAATGGAATTCAATCAGTGTTTGCGCATAATGACCATCATTAAGAGAGAAATAATAATGACATTCTCTCTGCATTAAACTTGCAGACTCTTTACACAATGATCTGAATCCCATTATTGATCTCCATGGAGATATGCAATTGTCACCTATTCTGCATAATATCTGAATGTTAAATACATTTGTTTGGAACAAATATTTTAATGAATACAGTCAGTTCCACTTAATTAACTATCTGATAACTGAATATTTTTACTTAATAATTCAACTTGGAACATCAAAATTGTTCTAATTTTTATTCATATGCACTTGAGAGTAGTCATAGATATTCATGTGAATGTTCATAAAATGTATGTGGAGTTTAAAATTCCCCTTGGTTTTCTTTAAAGTACATCCATTAGAGGGACAGTAGAAAGGCATTTTTCATGTTTCAAATAATTTTTCCCCTCAGTGTTGTTTAAAATATCCTCCTAGAAGCTTACTTGTAAAATGTGTTTCCTGACCAGAACCCTTCTGCCATCTAACTTCCTTTTATCATAGAATTGTTCATAAGAATGCCACTATTCATATTTACTTACATACATACATTTTAAATGTGGGCATTTAGTTTGGGGAACAAAATATGAATTAAATATTGAATTCACTTGTGAAGAAAGCTTCAGGAAAGTCATCATCAGTGACTGTTTAGCCCATTGTATTTTAAAAGAATCCAAAATAATATTTGTAATGATAGTAATAATAAACACTATGAAAAATGATGATTAATTATTTTGGCTTTGGATGAAGTGTTACAGACCAGCATCGACCCTCTGTCTTTCGGTGATGTGCTATGATTTGGTACCATAAATATTTGCTGAGCAGCCACTGCGAGTCCACCATCACACCTGAGAGTGATGGAACCATGAGTAAGACACCAGATCTGGCTGTGGGAAACTCACCCTCTGGTGAGAAGAAATTCACTCATAGGATAAGTGTTGACACAGATGGTAAATGCCAGTGGTTTGAAGGAAGTGCAGTAGGAGCATGGAGGTGGAAGTGAGTGGCCCCATGGACCAAGAAAGGGCAGGATATCTTTAGAGAGGTGGCAAAACTTAGAGAGAAGAGAAACTTCTGTGTCTTTCAGTATGAAGAGATTCTTTCCAGGTTTAAAATATCAGTAGAAAGGTTTTGAAATAAAAGAAGTTGTATGAATAAAAGCTTGGAGGCATAATGATATATGGCTTCCTGGTGGCTCAGATGATAAAGAATCCGCCTGCAATGCAGGAGACTCATGTTCAATCCCTGGCTTGGAAAGGTCCCTGGAAAAGGGAATGGCTACCCACTCCAGTATTCTTGCCTGGAGGATTCCATGAACAGAGAAGCCTGGTGGGCTACAGTCCATGGGACTGCAAAGAGTCAGACATGACTGAGCAACTAACACATATGCACACATAAGGGTATGTGGATCTTTATGAGTACCATAAGTGTCAATCCAGCTCACCTAGATTTTGGGGTACACAGTGAGCAGTGTAGGGAGTGACAGTGTACAGGTTACTGTGACAACTACAACTTACAAACATTTTCTAGGTTTCAGGAGCTTGACATGTATCCCAAATTCTTGGGAAAATCCTGCACTATATCATTTATACAAATAGGGAAGTTACATTAAAGATGTTACGTGACTTGGCCCCTATCACCTAGCAGATAAGGAGTGGGGCTGGAATTTTAGCGTAGGTCTACTGATGTCTAAAGCCTGAACTCCAAGTGGGGTTAAAATGAGGTTGGGAGGGCCTTGAATTGCATGATAAGGGAACTGAAGAAGTATTGAACACTTTTCAACTAGAGGAGGAGGTAATCAGATCACTAATTTAGGAAAGGAGTTTGGGTCATGATGTAGAGGGTCAAATTAGAACCAAGGAGATTTGAGGTAAACATGTGAATTATGAGGCTCTTTTACTAACCCGTGTGCGATTAGCTCAACCAGCAGAAAAACAATGGAAACAGAGGATAATCTCAGTCAACTTCCTGCAATAAAATCAACAGAACTTGTTTTCACCTTGGGTAACTGCAAATATAAAAGTCATGAAAGAAGAAAAGAGAAATTTTATTTTCCTCTTCTATATCCCTGAAGATAGAGTAAGGTTTATACTAAATTGTTTAGTTTCCACAGATTGAAACTATATTGATTTAAAAACACTTCAGTATTTTTTTTTTTCTTTCTAGGAGGTCCTAGGAATATTCAGCCAAGATATAGTTTTCCTTCATGATAGCTTCCATTTTAATGCCCTTTTAAATTTTCTTTTAATATTTAAAAATTTTCTATTGCTCCTCTGTACCTGGGCATCTAATGTGAAAAGAAGTGAGCTGTTCAGTTCACACTTAAATACCAGTGACTCAGTGAGTAAATCTTTCCAACACTACTGGGAGGGTGAAAGAAGATTGCTTCATGGAAGGCAATACTCAAGGCAAGAATTCAAAAATATCATCCAGTTATTAATCTCTTGAGTGTCAAGAATATTCCAGGTTCTTGGGGTATAAAGATAATTATGGCACATTCCACACCAAGTGATTTGCATGAGGGGGTAGACATGAATCTTTGGGAGCCAGAGTGTGGACTGTGGTCAGCAGAAAAAAGCTACCCCTCCCACATAGCTATCCATACCCATATCTCTGTGAACTGTGACTGTTATGTTACATAGCAAATGGAACTCTGTGGATGGAACTAAGGTTATGGACCTTCAAATAGGGAATTATGCTAGAATATCTGGACAGTCCTAGTAAACAATATGAACTGTAGCCCACCGGCACCTCTGTCCATGGAATTCTCCAGGCAAGAATACTGGAGTGAGTAGCCATTCCCTTCTCCAGGGGATCTTCCCGACCCAAGGATCGAACCCCAGTCTCCTGCATTGCAGGCAGATTCTTTACCATCTGAGCCAATAGGGAAGCCCAGTATATACCATAGGCCCTTAAAAGTGAAAGAAGTCATCGATAACAATGCAGCAGAGGAAGAGGCAGGAGAAATTTGAAGCTTGAGTAGAACTCAAGTCACAGAGCTGGCTTTGCATCTGGAAAAAGAAGGAGCCAAGCCATGGAATGTGTGATCTCTAGAAGCCGGGAACTGGCCTCAGCTGAGAGCTGAGGAAACCAGGATATCAATCTCACAATTGCCAAGAACTGATTTCTGCCAACTACATGAATGAGCCAGAAAACAGATTCTTCCCAACGCAATCTGACCCTCAGAACTATAAGAGGAGAAACTTTCTACGTTTTCAGTAGCTGAGTTTGTGGTAATTTTCACTGCAGGAATAGAAAACCAATACAAATGGGAATAAAAATAATGTTTACTTTAAAAAGATGTAGAGAGTATTAGATATAAGAATGCATTACTGTATCTGATGCGTAACAACAACAAAAAAGAAACACTAAAAGCAATTAGCTACTTTTGTCATTATAAGACTAATTCTAAGTTTAGCTCTTGGCCCACAGAGGATATTTCCATTTTACTAGGAGTACCCTGGGGCATGCCAGCCCTCCTCTGTGTCCATGGCCTACTGCCATCAGTTTCAGAAAGATGACTCTTAATGTACCATAACCTTAGTGTAATTTAAAGGCAAACTTCCAACTCCTCACGTTCTTTTTGGGACCTGCCTCTTCCATGACTGATATGGAATGCAGTGAAGTCTAATTCTTTACAGAAAAGATACAAGTTTTGCTCTTTATCATACTTTCTCACAGTGCAGTTCAGTTCAGTTGCTCGGTCATGTCCAACTCTTTGTGACCCCATGGACTGTGGCACACCAGGCCTCCCTGTCCATCACCAACTACCAGAGTTTACTCAGACTCATGTCCATTGAGTCAGTGATGCCATCCAGCCATTTCATTCTCTGTTGTCCCCTTTGCCTCCCACCTTCAAACTTTCCCAGCATCAGGGTCTTTTCCAATGAGTCAGTTCTTCACATCAGGTGCCAAAGGATTGGAGTTTCAGCTTCAGCATCAGTCCTTCCAATGAATATTCAGGACTGATTTCCTTTAGGATGGACTGGTTTGATCTCCTTGTAGTCCAAGAGACTCTCAAGAGTCTTCTCCAACACCACAGTTCAAAAGCATCAATTCTTTGGTGCTCAGCTTTGTTTATAGTCCAACTCTCACATTCATACATGACTAGCTTTCGTTAGATGGACCTTTGTTGGCAAAGTCCTGTCTCTCCTTTTTATTATGTTGTCTGGGTTGGTCATAACTTTTCTTCCAAGGAGTAAGTGTATTTTAATTTCATGGCTGCAGTCACCATCTGCAGTGATTTTGGAGCCCCCCCCAAATAAAGTCTGTCACTGTTTCCATTGTTTCCCCATCTATTTGCCATAATTTGATGGGGCCAGATGCCATGATCTTAGTTTTCTGAATGTTGAACTTTACGCCAACTTTTTCACTCTCCTCTTTCACTTTCTTTCTTTCTTTTTTTTTTTTTTAATTTTTTTATTAGTTGGAGGCTAATTACTTCACAACATTTCAGTGGGTTTTGTCATACATTGATATGAATCAGCCATGGATTTACACGTCTTCCCCATCCCAATCCCCGCTCCCACCTCCCTCTCCACCCGATTCCTCTCGAGACATCCCACCCTCGCCTTCTCCCACAGAGTTCAAAAGTCTGTTCTGTATTTCTGTGTCTCTTTTTCTGTTTTGCATATAGGGTTATTGTTACCATCTTTCTAAATTCCATATATATGTGTTAGTATGCTGTAATGTTCTTTATCTTTCTGGCTTACTTCACTCTGTATAAGGGGCTCCAGCTTCATCCATCTCATTAGGACTGGTTCAAATGAATTCTTTTTAATGGCTGAGTAATATTCCATGGTGTATATGTACCACAGCTTCCTTATCCATTCATCTGCTGATGGGCATCTAGGTTGCTTCCATGTCTCTTTCACTTTCATCAAGAGGCTCTTTAGTTCTTCTTCGCTTTCTGCCATAAGAGTGTTGTCATCTGCATATCAGAGGTTATTGATATTTCTCTCAGCACTCTTGATTCCAGCTTGTGCTCCATCCAGCCCAGTGTTTCTCATGATGTACTCTGCATATAAGTTACATAAGTAGGGTAACAATGTACAGCCTTAATGTACTCCTTTCCCGATTTGGAACCAGTCTGTTGTTCCATGTCCAGTTCTAATGTTGCTTCTTGACCTGCATACAGGTTTCTCAGGAGGCAGGTAAGGTGATCTGGTTTTCCCATCCATCTCTTTAAGAAATTTCCACAGTTTATTTCAATCCACACAGTCAAAACTTTGGCGTAGTCAATAAAGCAGAAATAGATGTTTTTCTGGAACTCTTTTGCTTTTTTGATGATCCAATGGATGTTGGCAATTTGATCTCTGGTTCTTCTGCCTTTTCTAAAACCAGCTTGAACATCTGGAAGTTCACGGTTCATGTGCTGTTGAAGCCTGGCTTGGAGAATTTTAAGCATTACTTTACTATCTTGTGAGATGAGTGGAATTGTGAGGTAGTTTGAGCATTCTTTGGCATTGCCTTTCTTAGGGATTGGAATGAAAACTGACCTTTTCCAGTCCTGTGGCCACTGCTGAGTTTTCCAAATTTGCTGGCATATTGAGTGCAGCACTTTCACAGCATCATCCTTTAGGATCTGAAATAGTTCAGCTGGAATTCCATCACCTCCACTAGCTTTGTTCACAGTGATGTTCCCTAAGGCCCACTTGACTTCACATCCCAGGGTGTCTGTCTCTAGGTCAATGATCATACCATAGTGATTATCTGGATCATGAAGGTCTTTTTCTGTATGTTTCTTCTGTGTATTCTTGCCAACTCTTAATATCTTCTGCTTCTGTTAGGTCCAAACTATTTCTGTCCTTTATTGAGCTCATCTTTGCATGAAATTTTCCCTTGGTATCTCTAATTTTCTTGAAGAGATCTCTAGTCTTTCTCATTCTATTGTTTTCTTCTATTTCTTCGCATTGATCACTGAGGAAGGCTTTCTTATCTCTCCTTGCTATTCTTTGGAACTCTGCATTCAAATGGGTATATCTTTCCTTTTCTTCTTTGCCTTTTGCTTCTCTTCTTTTCACAGCTTTTTGTAAAGCCTACTCAGACAACCATTTTGCCTTTTGCATTTCTCTTTCTTGGGGATGGTCTTGATCCCTCCCTCCTGTACAATGTTATGAACCTCCATCCATAGTTCTTCAGGCACTCTATCAGATCTAATCCTTTTAATCTATTTATCACTTCCACTCTATGATCATAAGGGATTTGATTTAGATCATACATGAATGGTCCAGTGTTTTTCCTTACTTTCTTCAATTTAAGTCTGAATTTGGCAATAAGGAGTTCATGATCTGAGCCACAGTCAGCTTCTGGTCTTGTTTTTGCTGACTGTATAGAGCTTCTCCATCTTTGGCTGCAAAGAATATAATCAATCTGATTTCAGCAATGACCATCTGGTGATGTCCATGTGTAGAGTCTTGTATTGTGTTTTTGGAAGAGGGTGTTTGCTATGACCAGTGCATTCTCTTTGCAAAACTCTGTTAGCCTTTGCCCTGCTTCATTCTGTACTCCAAGACCAAATTTGCCTGTTACTCCAGATACTTCTGGACTTCCTACTTTGCATAACTTCCCCCAGTGAAATGCAATAGTTCTCAGAGACAGCTCAAAACAACTTATATTACTGAAGAGGACATTCACTTTTTGATCAAAGATCATCTGCATTCACATTAATAACTATGTCTTGCTTTCTCTCAAGGAACAATGGAATTAACATTTGCTTTAGACTTAAACAGATTCAGGTTAAACACCAAGAAGCAATGTGATTTCTTATTTATGTTGCTGCCCAGGTTCCATTGTCCCTTGCTGAGGCAATCACGCTCCTTTTTTTGTTTTGAGGGGGTCGCCTGTAGTAGATGTTATTGGTACCTAGTCCATGTCTGCTTGTATTTTACCAACTCAGTGCAGAATGGCCCAGCTCCTAAGTGCCAACGTTTACATCTCTGCCTGAGGGACTTTCTCTGGTTTCCAGAGTTTCTTCTCTCTTTGTAGCTGGTAGGGCAAGGTGCTGGGGAATTAACTTCTTCAGGAATGTGTCTTAGTCAATGACTGACAGAAGTTGGGGTATAAATTTCCCTTCTCTCTCAGATGGAGGTAATCAGGGTTTCCCAGTAGGATTAGGCCTCAGTTACCAATTGTGGCAACTTGCTCAACTAGTGACCACTTACTGGCAACCTAATCTTCCTGTCTAACTTCATGACTTCCCCACCAGTGTTTCTCTTTGCTCTTTTCTTTTTTATTTTTTTCTGTTTTCTCTTCTTTTTTTATTTTTTAAATTATGAAAGTGTGATAACATATTTCAGGAGACTTGGAAAATACAGAACAAACATACATATAGTTCCACTATATATTACAATTATTTAAGTAAATAAATTAATATTTTTAGTTGGAGTTTTAATAGCAAACTCTCAAAAAATCGATAGAATGAATATACAGAAAAGTAGAAGGATATAGTAGATCTGAAAAGCACCATGAATCAATTCAATATAATTAAGATTTATACCATTTTCACACAACAAATTCTATTCAAGGAAACAAATTCTATTTAAGTTCCCATAGGCCATAAACTAGGAGACACTAGAACATATCCAGGGACATAAAGCAAGGTGCAAAAGTTTCATGGTCCAGAGATATTGAAATCATACAGAGTCTGCTGTTTTATCACTCCATCAGTATTTGTGAGATTGCCTTCCAAATAATCTATTTGCACTTGAATCTTTGTCTCAAGATTGGCCTCTAGAAGAAAATCAATGAGGATATTTTTTCCTATTCCCAGTGGATATGCTTTGGTTGAAGATGACTGACCTTACTTGGACCATGTGACGCACACCTAAACCTGAATGCATCCAATCCTCCATCTCTGCCTTGCCCCTGCCCATAACTGGTTTAGAGATAAGAACATGACATCATCAGCATCAGTGACTATAGACATTATTAACTTGTAATTCAGTGAATAAATATTTTGAACCCATACTATATTATGTTTTAGGTATAGTCTGGGTACTACTGGAGTGAAAAAGAAAACCCAAAGTTATATGTTGGATCTGTGATCTTACCATCTATGAGAGATAATTATTAAGCAAACAGCTATTCAAATAAAATACGGAATTACAGTGATGAAAAGTACTATTTTAGAAAAAGAGAGTATTTTATTAGTTTTAAATGAAAATGCCTTTCAACTTTCAAAAAAATTCAGAAATTTTAGATATGGTAACCTATCTGACTAATATACTATTACTAAAATAATAAAAAATAGTATCTTAGTACCAACACCACTTTTTGCCATAGTTCTCATTTCTGACTGCCCCGACTAAGAAGTATAGAACATAAAATGAAATGACTATTCCCATATAGTATTCTATGAATATCCATCTGCCTTGAATATTCATTATTTATAAGCATTGGTCATATCTGTTAGGAAACATAGGAAGTGAATATTGAATGTACTTATTCCAAGTGGAATAAGTACATTTGGAAAATATTGAATATTGAATGCACTTATTCCATTTGGAAAATATTCTAGACTGAGTGTCTTATAAACAACAGAAATTTATTTTTCACATGGCCTTCTTCTGTCTGTATCTTCTTATCTGTCTTATAAATTATTGGATTTAGAACTCACCCTAATCTTATTCTGAGATTCTTACCTTAATTTCATCTGCAAAGCCCCTTATTTCAAATTAGTTTACATTCTGAGGTTCAGAATGAACTTGTCTTTTGGAGGCCCTAATTAAACTCACTATAGCAGGACTTCCCTGGTGTCTCAGATGGTAAAGAATCTGCCTGCAATGCAGGAGACCTGGGTTCAATCTTTGGGTTGAGAAGGTCTCCTGGAGAAGGCTGAGAAGGAAATGGCAACCCACTCCAGTACTCTTGCCTGGAGAATTCCATGGACAGAGGAACCTGGCAGGCTACAGTCCACGGGGTCATAAAGAGTTGGACACGACTGAGTGACTAACATATAGCAGGTATATTTTCCTGTTGTGGTCACCAGTCTGTTCCTAGCACTTGGACCAGAGCCTAGAGAGTTGTAAGTGCTCAGTAAAACTCATTTTGTTAAATGAATGCATTAAGAGCCTACAACATGCCAGACATCTGATTTCTAAAAACAGTTCTGTGTCTGTAGCTGGTGATACACAAATCATAGATACATGAGTAGGAGGAGAGTCATTTGTGATTACTGTTGATTTATCTTACCTAGGAAGCATCGTCTTCTTTCTCCTTCCTTTCTTAGTAATATATATTTTAGAAGAAATATTCTCACAAAAAAAGGCAACTTTATACCCAATACAACTATTTGTTGCTCAAGAGTATATGAACATATAAAAGAAATATGTAAATACAATTAGATATGTAAATTCTGATATCAAGGTTTAGTGATAAAATTTATCATTAAGATAACCATAAGGTGTAATACTTACTCAAATAGCATATTATATTCATGTTTCTTATTATATGTGCTAAGTCATAAAGATTTGAATTTATACAGTGAAAAAAGAGAGTTTAAAGCTTATTACTGGGAATTCCCTGACAGTCCAGTGGTTAGGACTTGGTGCTTTCTCTGCCAGAGCTGGGTTTGATCCCTAACTGGGGAGCTAAGATCCCCAAAAGCCTCGTGGCAGAACTAGAAGCAAAAAAAATGCTTATTGCCAATAACTATCCTTTTCCCCTATATATAGTGTTAGTCGCTCAGTCGTATCTGACTTTTTGCAACCCCATTGACTATAACCCACTAGGCTCCTCTGTCTTACCTGGAGAATCCCAGGTAAGAACTCTGGAGTGGATTGCCATTCCCTTCTCCAGCGGATATTCCCAACCCAGGGATCAAACCCCAGTCTCCTACATTTCAGGCAGATTCTTTACCATCTGATAAATGTTTACTAACAGGGCCAAAATTCCTGGTTTGTCTATTTTAAATTCACATTAAGAAAACCAGTGCCCAAATTGCTTACTTCCTCTGTGATCTCTAAATCCAGGATAACTATTCAGACCTTCCATGACTTCTTTTTTGTTATGCTCTTAATTTACTATTTATTTAATTAGACAACAAATTTAGAGTGTGAATATAGGGTTAGGGCAAAAATTCACTCATGTAGTTTCAGAACAAAATTTCACTAGAAAAGAAAGGTAGGAAATACTCTATAGCACTTGAAGCCAGCTGCCTGATGTTCTTTATCTCTTTTTAATTTATTTTATGCCTTAAATAACTTTTGTGTGTAAGTATTATAAAATAAAATAGATGTGTGAAAACTTTACATCTTATATTCCTTATATATTCCTATATATACCATCAGCAACCACTCCCACTCCTACTCTTACACTATAAGAAAAGCACCTTGAATATCATATAGAGAATTTTTAGATTAGAAACTTAGGTCCAGAAAAGTTAACTCTTTTGCCAATGACAACACATATTCATACACACACACTTTGACATATATGTCAAGTTACTCATTTAACAGCAGGAAAAAAATGCATCTTAGAGAATTAAAATCATGTAGTAAATATCTATTCAATTCTATAATGTAAAACATCACATAGGAAAGAGCTTCTTCACATAACAACACTCAGTATTCAAAAAGAAAACTATGACTAAGAAGGGTATGACAAAAAGACGTTAAGAAAAAAAAAAGAAACTTATTATGGACTGACTGACTGGTTACTAGGGTCACAGGCCTGATTTTTAGCAAAGTGTTCAAGTTCCAAGAATGGCATCCAGATGCTTTCTTAGGTATGGGTGTCATTATTTTTAGCAAAAGGAACCTTTCACCCTTAGTCACGTCAAAGCACAAAGAATTCCATAAATCAGTGCCAGACTTGTTTTTATTCCTAAATACCTGACCACATATATATTTATGTCATGTAAATTTTATTGCCTTGTTTTCAATAAGGATTTAGAAGATGAAAATGGACTTTTAAAGTACAAATGTATTTTTTTAAACACGTTTCTGCTTTTCTCCACATCCTTAAATTTCTTTTCCTTTAGGCAATGGAATTGGACTAGTCAATTTCCTTTTTATTGCTGGTCAGTTTCACCTCTTAGATTTCAGGGAGCTACATTTCTACATTTCTACTGAAAACATAAGAAATTCCTAAAACCAGACTCTAGGCAAGCACATGGAAAGAAACATTTTTTATTTATTACAAGCCTTGTAAAAAAAAAAAAAAAAAGACTTTTTGCCTTAATGCTGAAAGCATGCCCCTTTTGTGTTCAGAAATACAGAAATATTTGAAATTCCCCAGTAATCTTGGGTTCACAAATGGAAACATTTGGTTGTATTTGGTTCACAAGTGCACAGGGGCCTGTCTGCTTTTGGTTCTATGTAATTAGAATGTACAGATTTGACCTCAAATGTGCTATATTGTAGTTACAACGTAAAGAAGTCAGAACAAATGTGCAAAAGGTTGGTTGCAATTTAAACCATAATGTTCTAGAAGTGAAGAAAGGAAGAATGAACAAACCAAGTGAAATTGCTTGTGGCTCTACAACAGATCTACACAGCAAAAAACGTTTAGGACTTGGCAATTATTTTATCCTGACCAATATAGAAAGTCTGGCTATGTAGACCCAAACCTTCACAATAATGGTAATTGTTTACTCTGTTCCCAGATCAAATTAGCTAGATGGACATCCAAATTTGCATTTGACTATGTCCTATCTATTCACACAAACCCACTATTCAGATTAAATTGACTGGCAATGAATACATTGGTCAATAGAATTGACTGAACTGACCGGATCATTGAGATATATATTAGGAGAATTTAAAAACAAGCAAACAGACATATTGGGGAAACTTTCTAAATAACCAGATCATATTCCAATTTATTGATAACCTCAAAGTTCTTTGTTACAGGTACAAATTATAGCTTTCTGTATAAGGCTGTAAGTTTACAAGATCCAGCTTAAACTTCTATTCAGAATCAGAGGAGTACTGATAAAGGAAAGGCAGAAAAGAACATTTTTACTTTTAAAATATTTATAAACTATTAAAATAGCCTAAGAGCTTAATGTTTCATATTGCAGTTCAGTTCAGTTCAGTTCAGTCGCTCAGTCCTTTCCGACCCTTTGCGACCTGGTGAACTGTAGCACGCCTGGCCTTCCTGTCCATCACCAAACTCATGCCCATTAAGTTGGTGATGCCATCCAACCATCTCATTCTCTGTCATCCCCTTCTCCTCCTGCCCTCAATCTTTCCAAGCACCAGGGTTTTTTCAAGTGAGTCAGCTCTTCACATCAGGTGGCCAAAGTATTGGCGTTTCAATTCAACATCAGTCCTTCCAATGAACATCCAAGACTGATCTTTAGGATGGACTGGTTGGATCTCCTTGCAGTCCAAGGGACTCTCAAGAGTCTTCTCCAACACCACAGTTCAAAAGCATCCAGTTCTTTGGTGCTCAGCTTTCTTTATAGTCCAACTTTCACATCCATACATGACCACTGAAGAAACCATAGCCTTGACTAGAAGGACCTTTGTTGGCAAAGTAATGTCTCTGCTTTTTAATATGCTGTCTAGGTTGGTAAAGGCAATGGCAACCCACTTCAGTACTCTTGCCTGGAAAATCCCATGGACAGAGGATCCTGGTGGGCTGCAGTCCATGGGGTCGTGAGGAGTCAGACACGACTGAGCGACTTCACTTTCACTTTTCACCTTCATGCATCGGAGAAGGAAATGGCAACCCACTCCAGCGTTCTTGCCTGGAGAAACCCAGGGACGGGGGAGCCTGGTAGACTGCTGTCTATGGGGTCACACAGAGTCAGACACGGCCGAAGTGACTTAGCAGCAGCAACAGCAGGTTGGCCATAACTTTCCTTCCAAGGAGTAAGCGTCTTTTAATTTCATGGCCACAGTCACCATCTGCAGTGATTTTGGAGCCCAAGAAAATAAAGTCTCTCACTGTTTCTACTGTTTCCCCATCCATTTCCCATGAAGTGATGGGACCGGATGCCATGATCTTAGTTTTCTGAATGTTGAACTTTAAGCCAACTTTTTCACTCTCCTCTTTGACTTTCATCAAGAGGCTCTTTAGTTCTTCACTTTCTGCCATATGGGTGGTGTCATCTGCATATCTGAGATTATTGACATTTCTCCCGGCAATCTTGATTCCCACTTGTTTCTTCCAGCCCAGCATTTCTCATGATGTACTCTGCATATAAGTTACATAAGAAGGGTGACAATATACAGCCTTGACATACTCCTTTTCCTTTTGGGAACCAGTCTGTTGTTCCATGTCCAGTTCTAACAGTTGCTTCCTGACCTGCATACAGGTTTCTCAAGAGGCAGGTCAGGTAGCCTAGTATTCCCATCTCTTTCAGAATTTTCCACAGTTTATTGTGATCCACACAGACAAAGGTTTTGGCATAGTCAATAAAGCAGAAATAGATGTTTTTCTGAAACTCTCTTGCTTTTTCAATGATCCAGTGGATGTTAGCAATTTGATCTCTGGTTCTTCTGCCTTTTCTAAAACCAGCTTGAACATCTGGAAGTTCACGGTTCATGTGCTGTTGAAGCCTGGCTTGGAGAATTTTAAGCATTACTTTACTATCTTGTGAGATGAGTGGAATTGTGAGGTAGTTTGAGCATTCCTTGGCATTGCCTTTCTTAGGGATTGGAATGAAAACTGACCTTTTCCAGTCCTGTGGCCACTGCTGAGTTTTCCAAATTTGCTGGCATATTGAGTGCAGCACTTTCACAGCATCATCTTTTAGGATTTGAAATAGCTCAATTGGGATTCCATCACCTCCACTAGCTTTGTTTGTAGTGACGCTTCCTAAGCTCACTTGACTTCACATCCCAGGGTGTCTGTCTCTAGGTCAATGATCATACCATAGTGATTATCTGGGTCATGAAGATCTTTTTCTGTATGGTTCTTCTGTGTATTCTTGACACCTCTTCTTAATATCTTCTGCTTCTGTTAGGTCCATACCATTTCTGTCCTTTATTGAGCCCATCTTTGCATGAAATATTCCCTTGGTATGTTTAATTTTCTTGAAGAGATCTCTAGTCTTTCTCATTCTATTGTTTTCCTCTATTTCTTTGCACTAATCACTGGAGAATGCTTTCTTATCTCTCCTTGCTATTCTTTGGAACTCTGCATTCAAATGGGTATATCTGCTTTTCTCCTTTGCTTTTCACTTCTCTTCTTTTCACAGCTATTTGTAAGGCCTCCTCAGACAGCCGTTTTTCATTTTTGCATTGCTTTTTCTTGGGGCAGTAAATTCTACCAATGCTTGAGACAGTGCTCCAAGTCAAGTTTCTTAAAACAAAGTCCTCTTTTACTGAAGATTTGAGAGTTTAGCTCTGGAATTGAGGAGACAATGAAATAAAAATGTTTTCTAGTGATGTTTCAGAAAATGATACAAGAAATATATGAGAACTGATATTGACTAATAATTATGGCCTTCTCAAACCAAACACCACATGATAGAATATTTGTTTTCCTAGGATAACCATATCTGTCATTTCATAATCCAAAGTGAGTCTTGTTTATGTATCAATGTCCTATTCCTGCCCTTGTGTATCACATGTTATAGCATTTATTGTTGGGTGTACTATAGTACTTTCTGACTGCACTACCTGTCATAATTGTGAGAATATCATTCTTATGGAAGCCACAGTGTGGCTATTGATCGCTTCCTAATGCAGAGGAGTTCTACACTAGCTGGAGAGCATCTTAAAATCTTCAGTATTAGGTGTTAGTAGTCTGAGCAGTGAAAAGAAAAAGTAAACAAAGTGAATTTTTAATTTTAACTTTAAAACTTAAATATACTAGGCAAGTCATCTTTAGATAATTATGTGTAAGTGGAAATAGAAAGGATTTCAAGAGGGAAAATAGTTGAAAAGTAAATCAATGTGGAATTAAACGACGTTTCCTCCTTGGAAGAAAAGCTATGACAACCTAGATAGCATATTAAAAAGCAGAGACATTACCTTGCCAACAAAGGTCTATCTAGTCAAAGCTGTGGTTTTTCCAGTAGTCATGCATCAATGTGAGAGTTGGACTATAAAGAAAGCTGAGTGCTGAAGAATTGATGCTTTTGAACTATGGTGTTGGAGAAGACTCTTGAGAGTCCCTTGAATTGCAAGGAGATCCAACCAGTCCATCCTAAAGGAAATCAGTCTTGAATATTCATTGGAAGGACTGATGCTGAAGCTGAAACTCCAATCCTTTGGCCAACTTATGTGAAGAACTGACTCATTGGAAAATACCCTGATTCTGGGAAAGATTGAAGGCAAGAGGACAAACACAGGAATTACGTCTGATATAGTTTCAGTAGCCAGACTAAGGTTGAAGTACACATTTAGACACCATGAACTCAACAGAGATTCTATCCTCTTTCTGACGTTCTCTTCTCATTTATTGTCTGTTTTAAAGAATTTCTTCTTGTGGCTGAACTGAGCTGAGCCTATATTATCATCCACACCAAATAGAGTTATGGCACTATTCCAGGGTCCAGTGAAAATATATAAGGGATATGAAATAGGAAAATGTCTTGAATTCTTGAAGTTATTATTCTTGCTGGGCGGGTTTACCTCAAATCCTGCCTCAGATGTATCCAAACAAAAAATTTCATTAGTAAGAAGTGTGTAACTGCATCTGGGTTGGTTAGATCAGGTTGATCAATGCAAGGTATGATGGGTCCAGATGCCTGGAAAAGGGAATGGCAACCCACTCCAGTATTCTTGCCTGGAGAATTCCATGGACAGCGGAGCCTGGTGGCCTACAGTCCATGGGGTTGCAAAGTATCAGACATGGCTAAGCGACTTTCATAACATAGCAACAACATCGGTCCAGAGGTGTTTAAACAATTTAAACATTAAAGCAGAATCACTTCAGATAGGGGGAAAAGCCAGAAAAATTACTTTTAAAAATTTAACACTTGATTAGGGATAATCTATTTGTTTTATATTCTTTATTCTTTTTGCTTTGTTATTAAGATGGCTCTGACAACAAAATCTATGGGTATTGATAAAATTACAAAAACGATTAATACTCATTGTATAACCTACAATGAAAATAGGGTAAATCACAAAGAAAAAAAAAAAACTAAAAAAATTAAAATCTAAAAGGTCAGTATCGAGAAAAATACTCTAAGTTATTTTCTTGTTTAAACTTATCATAAATATAATGTATTTATATACTTTAAAAACTTACTTTTTATACTTTAAAAAGTCATATAACATATTTTCACTCAATATTCAATGAATATTCTCCAATACCTTTAAATATACCTGTAAATGTGATATTTAATTACCATATATATTTACTTCTATGAATGAAATGTAATTTATTTAGCCCATCCATTATTGATGGAATTTTTGGTTGTTACATTCTCTTTTTTTTTTTTTTTGCAATTATAAATAACACTCTTCTTTAAAAGTATTTCAGTTCATGTTGGAGAGTTAAAGTATATGTAATTTTCAATACATATCTTCCATATTCAATAAATATCTTCCAGAAACCTTGTACCAGTTTAGGTCTGTGCTAGATTAGTATATGAGTGTTTATTTCTTCCTCCTCATTGAAAGCAACAAAGAATATCATCAGAAAAAAGAATATAAGCTTTGTTCATTTGGTATAAAAATATGGCACTTGTATAGGTGTTTTTAATATGCATTTCTTTAATTAGCAGAGTAGTTTATTTTCAAAATGTATTTTTTTATCATTTTCATCTTCCTATTGCCAGTTAATATTTCAGCTGAGGATTTAGCTAAGCTACTCCTTGGTGTTGCTGTCTTGCCATCATTTGGTCTGGCCAACCAGCCGGCAGGGACCTGAAACTGACACCAATCCTCATGCAAGCAGGGCCTTAGAGTGCTGTCTGTAGAGTCACAAGCAAATATCAGTCCCTGATATAACTTTCCCAGCAGCCCTTGTGATCAACATTCTTCCCAGCCTCCTGGGGCTTTCCCCATGTGTGCCTTTTAGATAAGACCACGATGTGCCTTATCAAAAATCACTCTTTTTGTTTGCATTGCCCAATCTTAGCCCCGTAACTATAAAGCACCCTACCCATGGACCCTCATAAAGGTGGTGCTTATTCGATCAGTTGTGTCCGACTCTTTGCAGCCTCATGGACTGTAACTTGCCAGGCTTCTCCATCCATGGGGATTCTTCAGGTAAGAATACTGGAGTGGGTTGCCATGCCCTCCTCAGGGGATCTTCCCGACCCAGGGATTGAGCCCAGGTGTCCCGCACTGCAGGCGGATTCTTTACGGTCTGAGCCACCAGGGAAGACCCTAAGAAAGGCATGTACCTCAAACTATGTCTCTCTCTTGCTGCATCCTACCTTGACTTCCCTGTGTGGCCCTTCAAGGTGTTTCCTCCAAGAACTGTAATAGACTTTTGTAACTCAATTTCTCTCCTTGTCTCTTGTTCAATTGAGACTCACCATCTGGCATGCTGTGCTCCACTTAACAAATGTTAATTTAATAAATTATTAAAAATTTTTTTGCCCATTTTTCTAATGGGATTTTCTAATATGTCAGAAACATTTGTCATATGATTGAAAATATTTTCCTATTATTTTTATGTTTTTTTTAAACTTCTGTTTATGCCAATTTTTTTTTTCTTTTTTTTTGCTGTTTGCAAGTTTGTGTGTCTATGGGTTTATATGGTCAAAGCTATCATATTTTCTTTTATTGCCTCCCTTTTTAGGTGGGAAAAAATAAAAGAAAAAGATAAACATTTATATTTTACTTTCAATCTAATGGTTTAATTTTTTTTTTTTTTTTGCTTGTTAAGGCATTATCCATCATGAATTTATTTTGATGTGTGGTGGAAGTACAGATCTAACTTTAATCCTAATTTTTTTTACCCCAAATAACCTACTCTCCAAGTATAAGTTACCAAATAATCAACTCTTTCCTTTTGGATCTTAAATGTCAGTTCTTATTGTGTATTATAAAACTAATTACATATATATATTAAAAATGATCTTCCAAGATATATTTATTCTTATTCTATTACTATACTGTCTTTATAATTATGGTGCCATATGTTTTCATGGGCTTCCCTGGTGCTTCAGTCGGTAAAGAATTCACTTGCAAAAAAAAAAGAATTTGCCTGCAGTGCAGGAGACTGCCTGCAATACAGGAGATGCGGGTTCAATCCCTGGGTTGGGAGGATCTCCTGGAGAAGGACATGGCAACATTTCCAATAATCTTGCCTGGGAAATCCCATGGACAGAGGAGTCTGGCAGGCTACCTGCTATGGGGTCACGAAAGAGTTGGATATGACTTAGCGACTAAACCACCACCACCTTGTTTTCATCTCTGAGAAGGAAAGTCCTCTCCTTTTATTATTCTTATAAAATTTCAAAGTTAGTTTTATCTGTTTGAATTTGCAGTTATACTTTAGAATTACTCTGTCAGATTAAGGCAGTATTGACTGGTATCAGATATCTAAATAAATATGTCCTAACTGAGTCCAATGCAATAACAATGTCCTTGTAAGGGAAAGAGGAAGTGGCAGAGTTACAGACAGAGGAGAAGATAATGGAAGCGGAGGACAGAGAGAAGAGAGATTTGATGATGTCTTCCAGCTGGTTTTGAAGATGGAAGAAGGAGCCACAAGTCAAGGCAAGCAGGAGGCCACTAGAAGATGCATAGAGCAAGGAAATGGATTCTCCTCTAGAGCCTCTAGAAGGGAGGCAGAGCTTGATTTCAACCCACTTTGGACTTCTGACCTTCAGAACTATGAGAGAATCCATTTACGTTGCTTTTACCCACAAAATTTGTGGTGATCTATTACAGCAACAATAGAAAAGTAATAAAGAGGGAACTGACATCATCAAAATACTAAACTTGTCTTTCAAGAACATAATATGCCATAGCTTTGATTGCTTTGATTCAGATCTGCTTCCATGCCCCTCAAGCCAAGTGTTTGTTTTTAACATGAATATCCTATATTTTGTGTAAAGTTTATCTAAATGGGAAAGCCATTGTTACTTTTGTTAGTCTTCTTTTCCCCAATTGTTCTGATTTTCTGCTTTTAAAAAAAATGCTTTTATTTGTATTAATTCTTGCTTTCTTTAGTTTTGTTTCAGGTTTATTTATGTTGTGTTTATTATTTAGTTGAATGCCCAGTTCACTAATTTTCTTTTTTTCTTCATTTGACATTGAAAATCGTTGTTAAGATTTGCTTCTGTCTGCTTTTACATTGTCTTGTGTTTTGATTTGTAGTGCTCTACTTTTAATTATTTTTAAGTGTTCTCTAATACAGATTTATTTGACTCTTACTGAGGATTTATTTACATGAGACTTTTTTTTGATAAGGTTTACTTAAAATTTATTTTGTTTCTGCTTTTTCTTATTGTATGCATACAAAGGGACACATGTGATTTTATATTTTGAAAATGATAAAGGATATTTTTTAACCTGTGATCTAACATTTAATCCATTTTGGTAACTATACTATGAACCTTTGATAGAAGGTACTATTTTTCATTTGACAGATGTCAATTAAATATGCCATGTTAAAAGTACAGTGTAGTAAGAATATAGTACAGTACAGACTGTCATATATTTGCCCCTTTTTAACTTTCAAATTTTGTGAGTCATTTTGTATATTAAAAACAGTGTATCTAGATTTCTTTTCAGCTCAATTGAATTTTTTAAAGGTAACAAGATCCAGATTAAAGCAGTAGCGGATGAAGTTGATCAGATGTATTTGAAAGAGATTGTAGGAGATAGAATTGACTTTACTTGAGGATTTTGACTGCATCAGGTGGAGATTCAAGGATGACTTCCCACCAGAGCAATGGGAATCATTATATGGAGTAGGTAAACAAAGATGTTGTAGGGATTTCTAATGGATCTGTTTGAGTTGCCTTTATAACATACAAGTTGAGCATATCTAGTAGGTACTGGATGAAAAGATTTGAAGCTCAGGCATGTGATAAAAGCTAGGCTTTTATTGACAGAAAGGCAGAGTTTTTCCTTTTAATTGAGAGTGGAATAAGCATACTTGCCTTTTGAGTTGTACAAGAGATAGATTGAAGATAAAAGGCAAGTAGGGAATCATTAGTGAAGGATAATCCTGGATCACGAGAGGGATAGTGAATCTAAAGCAGAGGTAAAGCATTTGTCTTACAAAGGAGAAAAGATTTTAGCGGGGAAAAGATTAGCAGGAAAGTAAATATGTTTTTTGACTCTGAAACCAGAAGAGGAAAGGGCGAGATTGCTTATTTCTGACTATTTGTCCAAGTCCTTTAAATTATGGTGGGATCCCTATTGAATCTTGCTGCTCACATACAGTCAAAGAAAGACTCATATACTACCTGATAAGGGAGGAATTTGAGGTATGTACTGGTAGTTTGCTCTCCTCAGCCTGGTATCTCCTGCTAACAGAGGTGGGATTTCTGTGCTTAATTTCCTGGTTTTGAGTGTGATGTGGGGAGGTCTCCATGGTGCTTCTGTTTTATAAAAGCAGAGGAAGCAATATGAACTGATAAGAAAAGAAGAGATAGCATAGTGAATTTGTTAAGGTAGTGATCATTTGAAATTAATAAAAAAGAGAGAGAGAGAAAGAGAGACAGCCAGTTTGTGGGCAATGTTGAGTCCAGCTGAGGCCAAGATGACTTGGAGAGCAAGGATTGTAATATTAGCTCCAGAAGTACTCAGAGACCTGGGAACAAACACGTATATTGGACTAGTGACTTACTCTGTTGATGGCCATCTGCACAGGAGGCATAGCAGTAGATCAAAGGGAAGAGGGCCAGGGACTTAGGGTATTAGAGTTATGTACTTTATGGATCAACTTCGTTAAGAAATTCAGTTCAGTTCAGTTGCTCGGTTGTGTCCAACTCTTTGTGACCCCATGGACTGCAGCATGCCAGGCTTCCCTGGCCAACATCAACTCCCAGAGCTTGCTTCAACTCATGTCTGTTGAGTCAGTGATGCCATCCAACCATCTCATCCTCTGTCATCCGTCCCCTTCTCCTCCTGCCTTCAATCTTGCCCAGCATCAGGGTCTTTTCCAATGAGTCGGTTCTTCACATCGATTGGCCAAAGTATTGGAGCTTCAGTTTCAGCTTCAGCATCAGTCTTTCCAATGAATATTCAGGACTGATTTCCTTTAGGATGTACTGGTTGGATCTCCTTGCAATCCAAGGGGACTCTCAAGAGTCTTCTCCAACACCACAGTTCAAAAGCATCAATTCTTCGGTGCTCAGCTTTCTTTAAGGTTCAACTCTCACATCCATCCATGACTACTGGAAAAACCATAGCATTGACTAGATGGACCTTTGTTGGCAAAGCAATGTCTCTGCTTTTTAATATGCTATCTAGGTGGTCATAACTTTTCTTCCAAGGAGTAAGCATCTTTTAATTTCATGGCTGCAGTCACCATCTGCAGTGATTTTGGAGCCCCCAAAAATAAAGTCTGACACTGTTTCCACTGTCTCCCCATCTATTTCCCATAAAGTGATGGGACTAGATGCCATGATCTTAGTTTTTTGAATGTTGAGTTTTAAGCCAACTTTTTCACTCTCCTCTTTCACATTCATCAAGAGGCTCTTTAGTTCCAGGAATAGACCTACAGAAATGGACTCAGGTTGTATATGCATACATTTGCAATATACATATATATATACATATATGTGGTATATAGAAACATAATTTTTTTTTAATATTGACCTTGTATACAGAGACTTTGCTAAATTTCTTATTAATTTTAATGATTTTTTCCTGGGTTTATTTGGATTTTCTGGGACATAAAATCATGTTGTCTAAAAATAATGGAAAATTTATCTTTGCTTTCCCAATGTTAATATGTTTTATTTACTTTTAATTCTTCATTTGATTGTTAGTACCACCAGTAGAATGTTGTATAAAAGGGATGATGGTAGTATTCTTCTTTTAATTTGAATCTCAGAATGAGAATTTTCTATATTTCATCACTGAATATGAGTTTTTGAAAGGTACTTTATCAGAATAAGTAGGTTCCCTTTTTTGATTAGTTTGCTACATGTTAAAATGGTATTGACTTTTATGAAAGATGTATTCTATATCTCTTGCGAAGATTATATGATTTTTCATCTTTATTCTGCTACTGTAGTGAATTACAGATTGAATTTAAATATTAGACCGTTCTTATACTCCAAGAACTGTCACACTTCATTGTGTTGCTTTATCCATTCAATAAATTGCCACATTAAGTTGCTGTTTTTTAAGAGTTTTCATCTATGTTTACTAGAGACATTTTTCTCTAGTTTTCATTCCTTGAATGTCAAATATTTTATAAAGATCTTATTCAACTCATAAAAAGTTGGAAAGTTTATTCTGGAAGAGTTTGTGTGAGACTGCTGTTTTAAAATTTTGGTCCAAGAGCCAGATTTCTTTTTTTAGGAAGATTTAAAATTATAGATGCTCTTTCTTACTGTGTTGGTTATATTTGAATGCTTTTTTCCCTAGGAGTTAATCTTTTCTGTTAGTGGTATAAACTTGTTGATAAAGCCTAATTTCTATCTTTTTAGTATTTGGAGGATTTATAATGATATGTTTTAGTTCCTACTATTAACAAAATTGTTGAATAATCCTGTGAGAGAGTGCCTAATTTTTATTAGTTTTTAAAAGTAGAGAACACACTTTTGTTATTTTTGTATTTTGAATGCTTATTATTTTTATTTCATTAGTCTGTGCCCTCATGTTAATTATCTTCTTTATTTAACTTGTTTTGGGTTTAATTTGCTGTTTTTTAAAAAATTCTAAACTTTCAAAGATGGATATTTTGATTGTAAAATTTCAAGCTTTTGTTTTATATGCGTTTAAGACTGTATATTTTTCTCTAAGCACTGTTTTCATTACATTCCAAAAATTTGTATAGATACTACCATAATTATCATATAGTTCTGAACATTTTCCAGTTCTTTTTGTTTTTAAAAAATTGTTTGCTGCCTGGTTTATTTCCAAAAGATGTGCATGTTTGTTTCTTGTTGTATTTCTTCTTTGTTTTGATACCTGACTTAATTTCACTGTTGTCAAAAACATCTTATGAATGCATTTATTTTTTAAAAAAAGCATTTGAGACTTGCTTTATGAATGAATATCTAAGCAAATAGGGCCATTTGCTAAGAATGTGTGTTCTTTATTATTGTCTTCAGTGTTTTATATATGAAAATGAAGGCAATTTTTGCATTGTTTTGTTTAGATCATTTATATCTTTTCTGTTTTTTTCTACTTTATCTAGGTATTAAAAACAAAGAGTTCAAGTCCCCAGTGTAATTATGGATTTGTCTCCTTTTCTTTTTATTTATATATTTTGAACCCATAACACTGGTGCAGTAAAATACAGAATTTTTATACCTTCAGGTGGATTAACCCTTTTATTGTGTGATTTTTGCTCTTGTTTTTATAGCCATACATCGTGCTTACTTTGTTGCCACTAATATAACAGCACCAGCTTTATTTTGGAGATTGTTTGCATGAAGTTCTTATTTCCAAGTTCTCATTTTCTCTTTGAAAGAGAAGTCTCTTTCAAAATTTCTGTGTCCTGTATTATTGATGTCTTTTTTATAAGAGGCATATAAACTTTTTATTTGTTAAAGCAAGTCTGACAATCTTAGTCATTTAATTGAGTTATTGCAATATTTTACATTTAGTATAAGTGTTGCAGTATAAGTTGCCCCTTCCAGAGCCTGAAACTGGGCTCTTGTCTAACACTTGGAAATGAATTGTCCGGGGAGACACATGTGCTGACAAAGCAAGAGATTTTATTGGGAAAGGGCGCCCGGGTGGAGAGCAGTAGGTAAGGGAACCCAGGCTTCTCAACTCTGCCATCTGGTTCTGTCTCGGGTTTTATGGTGATGGGGTTAGTTTCTGGGTTGTCTTTAGCGATCATTCTGACTCAGAGTCCTTCCTGGTGGTGCACGCCTTGTTCAGCCAAGATGGATGCCAGCAAGAAGGATTCTGGGAGGTGGTCGGACATGTGGTGTCTCCTTTTGACCTTTGCTGAACCCTTCCGGTTGGTGGTGCCTTATTAGTTCCGTGTTCCTTACCAGGACCTCCTGTCGTAAAACAACTCATGCAAATAGTTACAATGGTGCCTGGCCAGAGTGGGTGGTTTCAGTCAGTGTGCTTCCCCTAACATAAGTGCTAATATATTGTTGATATAATGCTGGATTTGATTTGCTAATTTTCCCAGTATGCATGTGTCTATGTTCATGAATGATTTTAGTTTATAATTTTCTTTTTTTGTAATGCCTTTCTTGGGATTATGCTGTCCTCACAAAGTTCACTGGAAATATTTCTTTCTCTTCTATGCACTAGAAGAGTCTATATGGAATTAACATTATTTCTTTCTAAAATGTTTGGTTGAATTTTCTGTATTATTATTGAGGCTTAGAATTTACCTTCTTGAAACATTTTTAACTATTATAAGTTTCATTAATCCATATATATTTTCATATATATTTCTTTTTGTATGAACTGCTTTCCTGGTGGCCCAGATGGTAAAGAGTCTGACTGCCAATGCAGGAGACCTGGGTTCGATCCCTGGGTCAGGAAGATCCCCTGGAGAAGGAAATGGCAACCCACTCCAGTATTCTTGCCTGGAAAATCCCATGGATGAAGGAGTCTGGCAGGCTACAGTCAATGGGGTCGCAAAGAGCCACACACGACTGAGTGACTTCACTTTCTTTCTTTCTTTTGGTAGTATGTATCATTTGAGACATTGATTCATTTCAACTACACCATTGAATTTATAGGCATACAGTTTTTAAAATAATATTCTTCTACTAATTGTAGTATCTGAAGGGTCTTTAAAGATGCTTTCTCTTTCATTGCTGATATTAGTAAATGTTTCTATATTTTAGACATTTTTGCTGGAGGTTTGCCAATTTTAAAAATAATTTTTATTTTTAAACATCCTTGTTTGAATATCTCCAAAAAGATTTTTAAAAGTAGTAAACAGTTTTTGACCAAAAAACCCCCCTAAACACATATAACAACAAAATACCTAATATAAAGCGTGAACGTTGATTAGATCCTCTAGTTTAACAAAGCCAGGTATATTATTTGTGAAAATGGCACTAATTTCAATGTAGACGATTTTAGACTATAGAATCATTTTTAATTTTCATAAGCATGAAAATGGTGCTGCAAGTGTGTAGAATATATTTATTTTTAGAAGATGTATACTGCTCTACTTACAGTATTATTATACCTGCAAATTATCTTGAAAAATTTTAGCAAAATTAAATGATACAGAAAGTACATAAGTTGTTGAATTTGGGTGGCAAATATATATGGGTAGTTACTGAACTATTCATTTCTTTTTTATATGTTTAAAAATTATTTTAAAAAGCTGAAAAATATGTTAATATTGGGCACTGCCCACCACCAGCAAATCAAAGTGAGACATTGCTGTGTTAAACTGATTAGTGAAGACTTCTTTGAGGATTTGGAGGTTTTGGTTGGGCTTTCAAAACTGGAGCAAAGTTAGGTAGATGGAATTAAAGAGTGAGGTCATGCTTGAAAGGGAGTAATATAAACAAAACTTGAGAGATTAAGATGAAAATGACTTGTCACTTTTGACTTGTCTTATTCCCTTTGCTAAGGGTGTTAAAGCTGGCTGTCTGAAAATTTATTTGTGACTATGTTATAGTAGTATCAATTTCCCCTAAATAAGAGGTTCCGTGTTCACTGGGAGAATTTTGGAGGAATTTGTCTAAATGTCTTCTTTTAAGGACTTTGAGTCATTCATTACAACATTTGCCAGTTCCTTCACCAGAGTTTCTATCTTAAGGATCACTGCATTTCTTTCCTCATAAGTGTGTTTGTTTGTAATGTGACATGGGAAAAATAAACTTTCTATGTGTTCCTCATTGCTCTGCTATTCCCTGTAAATGTTTAGGAAGCAGAATGCTACTAACCTGTTAATATAATCAAAGCTCCCAGATGTTCGTTCAGGGTGTCATGCCTCAGAAAATATGTTAAATTTTCTTAGTGAAACTTCTTCATGTTGTCCAGTCATACTACCTATGGCCCCTTCTGCCTCCCTTCCCAAATTCTTCTATATCCCAGTTCCAAATAATCATAGTGATAGCTCTGTACTCAGCCGCTTACCTTCTGAATAATAGCAGCACCGAGCACTTACACTGTATTTGGTTTTTCATTTTCAAAGTGCTTTGCAATCAGGGACTGGCTGAGCTCCCTTAACCGTGAAATTTATTTCTTGATGACAGAAGGAACAAAACCTTGGCATCTGGCTATGCCCACTATTGCCATCATGGAGCAGGGAGAAAAATCAGTGCTGTGGATGGAGGAAGAGGTTAGGGGTCAGGAGATTTGTGTCCTATTTTTGACTCTGCACTTGGCTTATGCACATCCTGGCTTAAGGCAGCAATTGCTCACCGTAAATTTTACCACCTGTAGGAGAAGGAGGATTGAATCCACGTTGAAAAGAGGAGAAGCTCATCTGTCGCAAATAGGACGCCTTGAATTTGTAGTGGGACTCTGATACCTGATGAAATTGTTAACAGAGTGACTAATGGAGACTATCCCTTCATGATGTGGTATTTTCTATTAAAAGATTAATTTTTAAAAATTATACAGTGAGTAAAAACATCTTTACTACATTTATTTCCCATATTCTTCCCCTTCATAAAAGTCAGTAAGTCCAGAAAAAAAATAGAAATAATATAAGGCTAAGCCCAGTTTGTTATTAATGCATTCAGTAGACTACATATTGTTTACATATGTCACAGTCATCATGATAACTTTTAATTATAAAAATTAATCAATGAGAATTTCTAGTGGCATACATAATAAGATTTGGTGATCAAACTGACATCCTCCTCTCTTCTAATTTGGGGTATTTTTTCTGTTTTTAGCATGAATGGCAGGTTAAATTATAAAATATCTCTCAATACAAAAGAATTGACGATAGTGCAGAAGAACAATAGATATAATGGCAGTAATAAAGACAATAATTCAGACAAAGACAAATGTGTTTATCTGGATATTTGTTTTGATGTGCATATTAATACACATTTACTTTTTTATGACAGATGTTATTAGAATTAGAACATTTGCCATCAGTGGAATTCATGTATCTAAGTCTCTCATGTAGGAAAACATCTTATACAGATATTTTGGCAGGACATGTTCTAAGACAGAAGAGTAGATAACTGATATGAAATGTATGATGTTTACTTGATTTCTTATAAAAATGAAAGTGATAAATTTTCTAAAGTATGTAAAAAAGTAAAATCACTGATATCAGGGATTCTAAAGAGAAAATGTGGTATGAAATTTGGAGTGGAAGAAGAAATCACTCACTAATTTCGTGCTGGTCAGAAATCACAATTATATAAACCCATAGAAAGTGGCTTCTGTTCTTTTTCTGCCCTCATTCTTCAGCGATAGGCTATTTCTATCAGAACAAGGGGAGTTGAATATGCATGTTCTATTCACATTGAAGTCCTGTCTGGGAGAGTGAATGAAGAGGGGCTTACAGCATCAATTAGTGACATTATTAGTTTTCCAAAGTAGGCGCTTCCATTTCCCTGTCTTGTTGTATTTATTTCTGCTCTGAAGTGATGGCTAGCTAATGTGAAATAGAATATGCCAACAAAACCTGAAAAATTAAGAAAGAGAACCAAATGTTCATTTACCTAAATATTCAATACATTTATAACCATAGTCCATCAACCAATGGCTGATTTTTCAGTTTCTCATTTCAAAACAGCACAAGTGTTAGACTGGTGTTTAGGCTAAATGAAAGAAAGAAGAGATCAGCTCTTTCATGTATTCATTTGCCATGCTTTGGGAGTTATCCATGATACAGTTGGACTCCCCAGATGGCTCAGTGGTAAATAATCTGCCTGCGATGCAGGAGACACAGAAGATATGGGTTTGATCCCAAGATTGGGAAGATCCCTTGGAGGAGGAAATAGCAACCCACTCCAGTATTCTTGCCTGGAAAATCCCATGGACATAGGAGACTGGCGGGCTGCAGTCCCTAGGGTCACAGAGTGGGTCATGACTGACATGCATGCACATTGCAAGGTATGGTGATTTTCTGCTAAAATCAATGGAGATAATTATTATCATTATTTTTTCTTATTTTATTCTCTTAAAAATTTGAGCCCAATAAAAAGAGTGCTAACCATCTTTCTCCTTGATCACAAAATTGACAGGTTTGTTTCTCGTATCCCTTATAACATTTGTAAAATTTAGCAGATTGTACTGACTTTACCATTTGGGGGAAATAAAGTAGACTACTGTCTTGTTGGTCCTCAAGATTCAGCAGAGGAAGTAGAATTTAGGCTGAGGCCTTTGACTTTTCCTACCGCTATTTGCTAATATTTTCACTCCAGAAAAATACAGCTTTTTTGCGTTTTGATTTACAGAGCACTTACTACACTTTCCAGGTAGTACTAGTATTAAAGAACCAGCTTGCCAATGCAGGGGACATACGAGACTTGGGTTTGATCCCTGGGTTGGGAAGATTTCCTGGAGAAGGAAATGGGAACCCACTCCAGTATTCTTGCCTGGAGAATTCCATGGACAGAGGAGCCTGGTGGGCTACAGTCCATGGGGTCGCAAAGAGTCTGACTTGACTAAGCACACATCAAGAAACCTCACCTATTATACTCTAGGCTCTGGTCCAAGTTCTGGGAATACAACAGTGACTACAGCAGAAAATTATACCTGCTATATGTTAGTCACTCAGTTGCGTACAACTCTTTGCAACCCCATGGACTGTAGCCCACCAGGCTCCTCTGTCCATGAAATTCTCCAGGCAAGAATACTGGAGTGGGTTGCCATTTCCTTCTCCAGGGGATCTTCCCAACCCAGGGATGGAATCTTGTGGGCAGATTCTTTACCATCTGAGCCATCAGGGAAGTCCTTATAAATACAGAGGCAGAACATGCTAAATGTATATATATATATATATATATATATATATATATATATATATGCTAATATTTTCACTCCAGAAAAATAGAGTTGTACTCATTTTAAAAATTAATGTTTGCATCAGAAATGCTTGATTTTGTTGGATATGATAGAGAAAATTTTACTAGTAAAGAAAAAAATCTGATGTAATTTAAGAAAACCATGTTTGATACAATAATGCTTCCCCCTCCAGTTTTCTTGATTTTTGCTTGTTATAAATTTTTGGGTGTTTCTTTAAGCAGAAAACACAAATGTTAAGACAAAATAAATCTACATACCTTTATTAAGTGTAAGTGGTTGGAAAGGCTGTTCTCTCATAAAGTAATTTCACAGGCATCAGTGCTATACTATTGAAACCTGTATTGAAAGAAAAAAGTGTTCTTTCTTCAAAACACATAAGTACTTTCAAACTTCTCATGACCTATCTCTGAATTTTAGCATCTCCTTGATCCTGAGTGATTCTGGCAAGAGTCCCAATCAGCTTCAACTGGACTTATGTGGACCATGACCAAGAACCAGTTCACCATATTTACCATCACACTAAACCTGAACAGTTCAAGTTTAAACAATGTGTGGTAAGAGCTGGGCTTGAGAAATTATCAAATGTTTTAAGCATAAGGAGTTCAATCTTGTGGCTCCCAAATTGTTTATTCTGCTGAATATCCAAGAAGCAACATTTAATGTATAGCAAAAACCCAATGTTCTTTACAGGGTTTGTGGAGGGTATAAATTCAGGAGCTAATATCGGCAAAATCCAGGAGAGGCAGAACATGCAAAATAAAGGCCAAGGTATAAATAAAATCTGATGATTCATTGTTATGTACTATTTCTAGACTATCTTTAATCAAACTGGTAAGAACATCATTAATAGACACAGATCCATAAAATGGGTCAAACAAGAAACCAGCCTATATTTTAACACAAATCTAAACACACATTAAATGCATCTGTGAGAAAGAAAAAAAATCAGCAATTTTATCTTCTCTCACAGATGCTCAAAGTTTCCAAAAGTAGAATTTTCAACAAAGAATTGGAATGTCTTGATTTGATAAAGTTTTTCTAAACAACACTTCCCACTAGATAATTCATAAGTGGGAATAGGGAGAACCATGAGAAAAATTACTTTTAAGTTAAAAGAATAATAAATACCATTTCAAAGTGAAAGTGTTAGTCACTCAGTCGTGTCTGACTCTGTGACCCGGTAGACTGTAGCTTGCCTGGCTCCTCTGTTCATGAGATTCTCCAGGCAAGAATATTGAAGTACATTTTTTAGTTCCTCTTCACTTTCTGCCATTAAAGTAGTATCATTTACATATCTGAGGCTGTTGATTTTTCTCCAATCTTGATTCCAGCTTGTGATTCATCCAGCCCAGCATTTTGCATGATGTACTTTGCAAATAAGTTAAACAAGAGGGTGACAATATACAGCCTTGATATACTCCTTTTTCAAGTTTGAACCAGTCTGTTGTTCCATGTCTGGTTCTAACTGTTTCTTCTTGACCGGCATACAGGTTTCTCAGGAGACAGGTCTGGTACGCCCTTGTCTTGAAGAGTTTTCCACAGTTTGTTGTGATCCAGTCAAAGGATTTAGTGTAGTCAATGAAACTGAAATAGGTGTTTTTTTCTGGAATTCCCTTGCTTTTTCCATGATCCAGTGAATGTTGGCAGTTTGATCTCTGGTTCCTTTCCTCTTTGAAACATCTGGATGTTCTTGATTCATGTACTACTGAAGTCTAGCTTAAAGGACTTTGAGCATTAACTTGTTAGCATGTGAAATAAGTACAACAGTATGATAGTTAGATTATTCTTTGGCATTGCTCTTCTTTGGGATTGGAATAAAAAACAGACCTTTTCCTGTTTTTTCCAAGTTTTCTGACCTATTAAGTGCAGCACTTTAACTGCATTATCTTTTAGGATTTGAAAGAGCTCATCTGGAATTCTATCATCTCCACTAGCTTTGTTCCAAGTAACTCTTGCTATAGCTCACTTAACCTTACATTCCAGGATGTCCAGTTCTAGTGAGTGACCACACCATCGTGGTTATCCAGGATACTGAGAACTTTTTTGTATTGTTCTGTGTGTTTTTGCCACCCCTTCTTAATTTCTTCTTGCTTCTGTTAGGTCCTTACTGTTTCTCTCCTTTATCATGCCCATTTTTGCATGAAATGCTCCCTTGGTATCTTCAGTTTTCTTGATTCAATCTGTAGTCTTTTCCATTCTATTGTTTCCTCTATTTCTTTGCAAAATAAATTATAGAACTAACTGATAAAGTGGTTTTGAGAATTAATTCAGTGTTACAAAGCACCCAGGGTATACAAGTCATTTATCATTACTATAGCTTTTATTTGTATTTCTATAAGCATGTGCTCATTTTATAAAATAGAAACCCCAACCAGAATTATTTACTTAAAAACTCCTATGAACATTCATTTTTGCTTTCTTTTTGTTTTCTTAAATGAAAGTGACAATCTTAGTTGTATAATGATTCATTTCTGTAATGAGTGATGTTACTCATTTATGCATACTTAATTCTTTATGTCTATTTTGATGCTTTTCTATTAGTAGTTAGATTTTATATTCTTATTCTGCAGGTATACTAATACTTAAAAAATTTTAACTTATATTAAATTAAAATATTTTCTTTTATGAATGTATTTAAATAAATGTATATGTGTGTGCTCAGTCATATTCAACCTTTTGTATCCCATGAGCTTGAGCTCACCAGGTTCCTCTGTTCATTAAATTTTCCAGGCAAGAATACTGGAGTGGGTTGCCATGGGAGTCTTCCTGCCCCAGGGATCAAATCCATGTCTCTGGTGACTTTTGCATTGCCAGGAGAGTTTTTTACCACTACACCACCTGGGAAACCCAAATACGTGTATATGTGTATATACAAATATCTGTCAACTCTCAAAGTTTCATTGATTAAGACTGTGAAGTAAAGCCTTAATATCATTAGATAATTAAGGATTATCCCATAATTCAAGTACAATTTAGGAATTATTTCCACTTAATCAGCTCCCCAGTTTACACACAAAACTTTCTCACCAAACAGAATGCTGACATATGTATTTAAATGAGATAACCATTTGGCTGAAGCTTGCTGCACAGGAAAAGCCCATTTCACAGTCTATTCACATCTCACTTTATGGCACTTCACCATGGAAGGGCAAAACAGTTTAGACATTCACAATAAGAGCCACCTTGAACCGTATTTAACTCCCAAACCTTCTAAATTTCTTTAAGGCTCAGATAATTCCCACAAAGTCTTGCCTCACTTCCTCCCTGCATTCACCACCTACCTTCTGGGAAATCAAGCCACCTACTTATTGGAAGAAACAAACACATTGTAGTTGTTTCTATACAATTTAGGGTTTCCCACATTTTAGGAAAACTTAAAGAGAGGAATAAGACTTTGTTTTAAAAATAGTAACTGCCAACAATATCCAAATAAAATAAATTAAGGTATATACTTAATATTCACTTTTTACCCATAAACTTGTGAATGCCAAGAGACCAAAAAAAAAAAAAATAATAGAGAAATAAAAGCATGAATCATAATGATGTAGTTATTTGGTTGATTTTCATACATGGTATGGGAGATTGTTACTTAGGAATATTTACTACTCTGAGGAAAAACACAGAGCCATTCATATAATTAACAAAAACCATATTAACCGAAAACCATTAACAACAGCTAAATGGAAGTGTAAATTTTGTCTCAAGTACTCAGGTTATTGAATAGCTAATTTCTAAATAATAATGCTTAAATTACATCTTGTATCTAGGTGGTGCTAGTGGTAAGGAACTCGCCTGCCAGTGAAGGAGATTTATGAGACTCATGTTCCAGCCCTGGGTTGGGAAGATCTCCTAGAGGAGGGCATGACAACCACTCCAGTATTCTTACCTGGACAATCCCATGGACAGGGGAGCCTGGTGGGCTACAGTCCATAGGGTCGAAAAGAGTTGGACACAGCTCAAGTGACTCAGTACACACAGACACACATACTTGTGGGTACTTTAATTTTATTTTATGTCTGTATTTGCATGATTCTGCCCTTATTGCTAAATACAGCAAATTTACACAGAAGTAGGATATATTTCAGTGTAATCCCTAAAAATTTTGAAGACAGGAAAGAAATGGTGAAATAAGTGATCATGTAATATCCAGAATACTTAGGCTAAAAATGGAAGGATCAGTAATGTACTCCCCTTGATCTAAATCCCATGCTTTCTCTCTGATCAGAAATGAAATTGATTAATGGTAGGGCAAACCCTGACAAACCAGCTAATTATAAAGGGAATTCACAGCTATATAAATGCAGGGCTTAGCCTTACCACTAAAGATCAGCCACTGATAGTACCCCGTTGTCTGCACAGGAATTGGGCTAGCCACAAAAATGTATTCTTGCTTTGGAAATCTTTTTGCCTCATATAGATGCATTCCCCCCAAATTTTGTCTATTTTATCCAGAGTATAGTCAATGTCTCAGAGGACAGATATAAAATCACAGTGGAAAAAAAGAAGTGTCCAAGTATAAATTTGGTGAAATTAGTAAAGGAAAATAATGTAAGCAGAAAATAGTGGGTTTTTTTTAGTAATATTTCTAGACCTAAAAAATTTTATTCAAGTTTTTCCATAGGAGGTTACAAACATTTTGGCCAACCTAATACACATCTATATATGTGTGTGTGTGTGTGTATAAAAATGTTTGTTTTACCTAGAATAATTTCTTAACCCTCTTTATTTTTTTTCTTTCAATTTTCCCATCTTACAATATTCACAATCTGTATTTGACTATATCCCTGTGGTATAATTGAACTTGCTTTTTTAATCTTTTGATTTACTATAAACTGGTAGTTAAATTTATAGAATCAATCTAATTGAGGTTGGCGTTCCATTGCAATTCCCTTTAACTTGAGGGAATTGGGTTGACACAGAAATAGGCCAATGATAAACCAACTTCCATTAAGGGTTTCTTTTACTGTTAATGGGAAGGTTGGGAATCAACTTCAGACCATTTCCATTCAAATCAATGACAGTATTCAAAACACTAAGACTGAACTGTAGCAGTGATACCTCTGGAAACCTCCATACATTTCCATTTCTGAGAGTGGGTTTCATTTTTTTCTTGAGAATTGTATGGGTAGTGGTGGTTGGGATTTTTACCCTGGGATGAATATATAGAAAATGGGGGAAAAAAGGAAAGAAGGAGGAGTTGAGTCTGAGACTTTTGGGGGTATAATGTGACCAGACAGTGAGTCTAGTTTACTTTTGAATAGTTTAAACTTTTTAGAAGAAAAACTAGGGTGCTCTTGCTTTCACTAGTGTCTCAATGCTAACTCAGTGCCCAACTTTGCTGATGCTATTGACAAAGGAAGACAATCAGCCAATCTTCTTTTTATGCTCTTTGTCTTTTCAGCTTCTTCTTAACCCTTTTCACCAACCCTAGATCATAAATGGATATGCTCAATCTAAGGTGAAGGTAGAGAACTACTAAACCAGAGCCTGACAGATTGAGAGGGTGGATGCTCCAAATGGTTTAGTGGTAAGCCCATACCACATTTTTCTCTTCCTCCATCTGTTTCTCTCTAGATCTGTGGATAGCACTGACATGCTATAGCAAAGGAAGTTCTGGAACAAGTATAAACAAATTATCATATATTTTGCAAAGTATACCAAATCAGCATTGGGTAATTTTCTCAAATATCAGAAAGATTAGCAAATCTTTGTATTGTTACACTTTTTTTTTTTTTTTCAGTTGTTCCACAGAGCTTGAGGGATCTTAGTTCCTCATCCAGGAATTAAACCCAGGTCCTCGTCAGTGAAAGTACAGAGTCCTAACCACTGGACTGCCAAGGAATTCTCTTGTTCCACTTTTAAATGCATCTTTAATTGAAAATTATTTTGCTTAAATGTTTGTGAGTTGAAGAAAATTCGTTTTTTAAAAACACTTTGAGTATCTCACATTTAAATTTCTCATTTTTTTTTGGAAACATAATTCCTTATTCTTTGACACAAGGCTATTTGTATAGAAATAATAAAACCTTAACCATAAATATAGTAATATTGAATATAAATAACCACTTCAGTTAAGGATCTAACTTCCTTGTTTGGTTGGGGGTAAAGAAGAACCTATATTTTAAAAATACCTTTACCCTAAAATCTTTCACAATGGTTGGGAGACTGTAAACTGCACTAACATTCTGTTGATCACTTTGTTACAGCAAAACAAAAGAAAAGCTTCACATTGCCAAACTACGTATTGGTTTTTGAAAGTGTTAAATGGAGCTGGTGATTTGGGTCCCTTTTTACTTAAGTTGAATGCTGCTGCTGCTTCTGCTAAGTCGCTTCAGTCGTGTCTGACTCTGTGCGACCCTATAGATGGCAGCCCACCAGGCTCCTCTGTCCCCAGGATTCTCCAGGCAAGAACACTGGAGTGGGCTGCCATTTCCTTCTCCAATGCATGCATGCTAAGTCGCTTCAGTCATGTCCGACTCTGTTTGACCCCATGTACAACAGCCCACCAGGCTCCCCTGTCCACGGGATTATCTAGGCAAGAATACTGGAGTGGGTTGTCATTTTCTTCTCCAAGTTGAATGCTAAGTATACTGAAATTTGTGTAATTGTTAGGTGCTACATTGCTGGAGCTATGATATGGTCTGATCATCAAGTATACATACCACTTTACAAACCAGCGGGCAAACATGAGGGAAAAGAATCTTATTTATAATGCATTTTTTCCATTCATTTTTATATTGTATTTAAGATAGATTTTTGGTTCTTAAAGCCTTACTTCTACTCATAACATCACTATTTAACTTACTAATTGTCATTATCATAAATTATCATCAGCATGTTTATTACTTCCACTATACGTATTTTTTATAAAGTAATAATGACATGATTGCACTTTCTGTATTTACTCTCAGGTACTTAAAAATGAACATTTGTAATTCACTACTTATTCTTGGGATAGCTGAATTAGGCTGTATCTTACCATTTTCTCAGGATTAGACTGTAGTGAGGTCTTAGGACACAGAAACACATTAGAGTGTGTGCTGTCTAATACTGTCGCTTTATTTTTCACATTTCTACTCATTAGTTAGAGCATTATTTGGTTTTTCTATTTTAATTAGCAGTCTGACATTAAAAATAACTTTTATTTCAAGTAATATTCATTTTAAAGGCTTTAATAAGTTTACATAGTCTATTTGTAACCTATGCAGAGAAACCTTCCTGTCAGATTTATTTGCCTTGCTTTGTTCTTAAAAATGTACTATATAAGGAAGTATTTCAAAAATACATATATTATTGAAACATGATATACACAAAATCTTTATCAATCAATATACTTATGATAATTAAAATTAGGATATTCTTGTCATCAGTTCAAGGTTACAAATGAGTCAAAGAAGCATGATTAGTTTAATAGAAGATACATAAATGGATATATTCTAGATTTAGACTATAAAGCAGCTTTTTAATATAAATCATTCAGCACAACTTCAAATATATGTGTTTTGCAGGTAAAATAGCATAAAAACAAACTGACACTGCCATGACAAGTAAATGCAATTTTGTTGGGTGATTTTGAAAGAAAATATTTATAGATATTATATGCTTATTTTAAGCTGTCAAATCATTTTTGTTTTTGAATAACATCTTAGGCAGATCAATACTCAAAAGAGATAAAATTTAAAATGGCTTGGCTTGAAATGGGATGGATGGTTCAGAGATACAGATGCTTAAAAACCACCTTGTTCTCTGGGCTCTAAGGGGTAGGCGAATAGAGGAGACCGAGATGGTGAAGACCCTAAGCTTACCTCCTCCCACAGGCACACCAAAGTTGCAACTATTTACAGAAGAACTGTTGATAAGAATGGTCTGAAGACTAGCAGAAAAGATCTTCTATAAATAAAGATATAACAAGGAACCACAACAAGATGGGTAGTAGGGAGTAGGGACATAGTATAGTTGAGTCACGTATCGTCAGGTTGGTGATCCACGAATGGGAGAATAATTACAACTGTAGAGGTTTTCTCCAAGGAGTGAGGGATCCAATCCCAACATCGAGCCCTCCCCCCCAACTTGGGGGTCCTGTGGTGGGAAGATGAACCTCCAAAACTTTTGCCTTTGAAGGCCAGTGGAGTTTACTTTTGGGAGTGTCGTCAGCTTGAGGAATATAAAGACTCCACTCTCAAAGGACACACAGAACATCTCACAAACTCTTGGAACCAAGGCAGAAGCAGTAATTAGGAGGGGGCCTACATCAGACCCATTATGACTTTGGAGAGAACCCCAAAGAGGCAGGAGGCAGTAGGACTCAACCTGGGGATGTAGACACTGTGGCAGCCGTTTTGGGGGAGCTCATCCTATTACAAGGACACTGATACTTGCAAGTGCAGTTTTGGGTTCTCTCTCTAGCTTATTAGTGATCAAACCTGGCCCTTCCCAGCAACCAGCTGACACCAATCCTGGGATGGCCCAGGCCAGGCAGCTAGAGGGACAGATACACAGCCTCACCCACCAGCAAGTCAGTTCCTGGTGGACTTTCTGAGTCCAAACACCTGAAGACCTGGTCTCACCCACCAAAGAGCCCAGGACTTGGTCTTACCCATTAGTGGGCAAGCACCAGCACCATGACCTCTGAGCCTTACAGCCAAAGCTCCCTGGATCTGGCTCTGCCCGCAGTTGAATACCAGCCCCAGGATATCTGCAGCACTGCAGCCAATCACTTTTCAAGACCTGGGCCAACCACCAGCAGCCTGGGACCACTCTGAGGAGAACCACTCTGGTAGGCCCTGGGTCCTGGCACAACCTACCTGCTGGCCAGCACCATGTCTGGACAACCCAGATCCCACAGCCAGCCATGTTAGAAACTAGCCCAGCCCACCAGCAGGTTGACACAAGCCCTAGGAATCCTGGTCCTGCAGCTAGTCATCCCAAGACACAGCTCCAAGCTCCAGTGGACCAGTACTAGTTCCAGAGCCCCCTGGGGCCCCACAGCAAGTTCCTCGTGACCCAGCCCTGCCCACCAGCAGGCTTTCATCAGGACTGAGACTCCTTTGGCTATGCAGCCAGCTATACCAGCACCAAGTCCTACCTATCTGTTGTTGGCAACCTGTGCACAAGGCTGGACCTGACAACCAGTTGCACTAGGGGGTAGCCACATCTACCACTGAGCCCATAGTAGTGAGCTTGCTATAACAAAAAGGTTCACATAGCCCAAATAGAGCATCCCCCTAGGGCATATAGATTTGGTGGCCAGAGGACAATGCAGTGCTGAACCCCATAAAATGTCTCCTACATAAGGCCATCTCACTAAGATCAGGAAAAGTATTAAATCTACCAAATAGGAATAACACCAATGAAGTAGGCAAAATGAGGCAACAGAGAAATATATTCCAGATGAAGGAATAAGATAAAACTCCAGAAGAAGAACAAGTAACATGGAGATCAGTAATCTACCTGATAAAGAGTTCAAGGTAATGATCATAAAGATTCTCAACTCAGGAGAAGAATAGATGAGCACGGTGAGAAGTTTAACAAAGAGAAAATATAAAGAAAAACCAGAGTTTAAGAGTATAATAATGATAATAAGTACATGAGAGGAAAGTCATTTTCAAAATTCTGTTTACATTCACATCAAAAATAATAAAATGCCTGGGAATAAACCTAACTAAGCAGGTAAACGACCTATGCTCAGAAAACTCTAAGACACTGATGAAATGAATTAGAGATGACACAAACAGCTTGGAAAGATACGGAATGGAAGGACTGTTAAAATGACAATACTACATAAGGCAATCCTCGGGTTCAAAATGTCACTGACATTTTCAACAGAGCTGTAACAAAGAATTTTAAAGTTTCTGTGGAAACACAAAAGATGCTGAATAGCCAAAACAATCTGAAGAAAGAACAACAAATCTGGAGGTGGCATACTCCCTGGTTTCAAACTATACTACAAAGCTACAGTCATCAAAAACAGTATGGTACTAGTGCAAAAACAGACACATAGATCAGTGAAAGAGAACAGAGCCCAGAAAGAAACCCACACATGATGGTCAGTTAATCTACAAAAAGGAGGCAAGGATGTACAGTTGAAAAAAGATAGTCTCTTCAACAAATAGCTCTAGGAAAACTAGACTGTTACATGTAAAACAATGGAATCAGAACATTACCTCACACTATCTACAATATGGAGTTTTATAAAAAAGTAAAGTTTTTTGTTTTAACATTAATATTCAAAAGAATTAGTCTACCACATGACATAGTTTTATATGTCTACCACATGACATAGTAATTCTTTGATCTGATTCAACAATTAGATTCAACAGTTGCTTCTGCAATGTCCCAAAAGATGACTCAAATTATGATTTTATAATTTGGAAATGGGAAACTGAGTATCAGTCTGGGAAAGTTATTTCACGTATGGACAATTTTAATGTTAGAAAACTTTTTGTGATAAGGACTACTTGTTTCAGTGAGATATTACAAAGAGCCAACAATAGTATTTTTTCACCTAAAAAATATTTTTCTCACTCATTTGCAGGCTCCTTATCCTGCTTCAAACCTTAAATTCATGAATATTCACAGAGATTCTTGTATGAGATAAATACAACCATTTTAACTGTGGAAAGACTCACTGACAACTATAAACTTGAAGACAAATAAAAACAATGATTTGAACCAACATCATATATGATTTATCCTTGCCTGGGACTATACATTTTGCATTTGAAGTTTCAGACCTGACATTGTTCAATTTGGAGATACTGATCTCAAGTGACATTTTGTTGATTATACTTGACTTGGAACCATGTGACAGAACACAGGTGATACAAGGTCTGTTTAAATGCTTTTTGTGCTTTTAAGACCTATGAGTTAATATTGAAAGAGTTACCTGAGATTGGTTGCTTATTTTTAAACATATGGAATCCTTGAACTTCTATCTCAGTAATACTTTCTAAAATATGTTTGAAATGCATTTATTTCATTTGTCTTCCATTAATTAATCTATTGAACTAAAACTGACATGTATCTAATATGTGCTAGGCACTATTCTTGGGACTGGGGATATAGGAGTGAATAAAATTAAAATCCTTTCCTGTTCACCCATCCCCTGCCCCACTTTTTTTTTTTTTCTTAGAGCTTACCTTCCCACTGGGGACAGATAATAAATAACAATATAATTTAATACACGGTAGTTGTCAGTGAAGGCATCTCAGAGGAGGGTGACAATTGAACTGAAACGTGAATGATTTATAAAAGAGTTATTGCAGATAAGGGGGAGTGGCGAGCACATGGATTCGAAGTTCTTCTGTATTGTTTGAATAGTATATAAGAATGCATTCATAATTACTTGCATAGCAATAGCAGAAAAATATTATTGAAAAGCTATACATTATAATGTCTGGACATTGATATGGATGGATACTGAAACTAGGTAAGAGACAAAAGTTTTAGGTGTTCAATATGGAAGTACTAGAATTTTTTCAAATGAAATATTTTTTTCCTCTTTAATTGGTAATATTCCAATTAGTAACAGAGTTGAATATCACTAATTCTAATCATTAGCCAAATTGAATTTAGTATTGACCAATATAACAGAAATGACACTAAGAAAGAAGATAAATTAGCAAGGTCAAGTAGATACCTATCAAATCAGTGTCTGACTAGAGCCATGTAAATATGTGTGTAAAAACTTCTCAAGTTTATACTCCTTTAAGATAATAAGATAAGGATATACACAGAATATCAACTATTGCACAGGAAAGTTCCCTTGTTTTTCCAAGGGACTATTTATTTTTAAGAAAGAGTCAGCCTAGATTTCCTTGAAATATCATTTCATTTAGGACATTGAGGTCACTTAGGACAGATTTGTTTACTTAAATGTGGAATCTAAAAAAACAGTACAAATGAACTTATTTAGAAAATGGAAATAGAGTCATGGAGGCAGAAAATAAACCTATGGTTACCAGGGGGCAAGATCAGGTGGAGAGGGATAAACTGGGAGGTTGGGATTGGCATATACACACTAAAATGGTTTCTCAGATGGCAAAGAATCCACCTGCCGATGCAGGAGACACTGGTTTGATCCCTGAGTTGGGAAGATCTCTTGGAGAAGGGAATGGCAACCTGCTCCAGTATGCTTGCCTGGGAGATCCCAAGGGCAGAGAAACCTGGTAGGCTACTGTCCATGGGGATGCAAAGAGTCAGATATGACTGAATGAATAACACTTTCACTTTATTCATATTTAAAATAACTAATAAGAGCCTACCATATAGCACCGGGAACTCTATGAAGTACTCTGTAATGGTATATATGGGAAAAGAATCTAAAAAGAGTGGATAATATGTTTATGTGTATAAATGCTTCTCTTTGCTATATACCTGAAATGAACACAACACTGTTAATCAACTATATTCCAATAAAACTCATACTCAAAACAAAACCCCCTAATCTCCCCAAACCCTCAAAATTCAATCGCTGCTAAAATTTTCAGGCTTATACCTGTTGCCTGAGGTGAAGCAACATTATGTGAGAATAGATATGTTGTATATACTATTGTCCTAAGGAATCTAACTGTAGCCTGGTTAAGTGTAACTTATGGGATATTGGCTGTGGAACCTAAACATTAATATGCAGGAGAAGTGAAAAGAGTGAAATGAATCAATACAGCATTCTTTCTTGATAAACTCTGCTATGCACAATTCATCTGATCAAATTATGTAGAAAAATACTGATCCTTCTTGTACAACTCTACTTCCTTTTAGGAATATAAGTGACCAAACCTGCTCTGCCTCCCTGAATCTGTCTTCGATATACACAGCTCCCTTTGAAATCAGTTGGATGTGAGGGAGTGCAGTGGGGGATGAAAATCTGTGAATTCCACAGCCATTTCTCAGGTGGAAGATTGGGGGAACTGCCATCTTAATGATGCTTCTCAGTGGGAGACCCAGTTTGATGAGGCTGAATAGGCCTGAAAGAATCGACTTCATGATATAAAGAAATGGGGAATCAGAGAGCCTTGCAGCTTCCAGAAGGAATCTTGAAATACTGAGTGGGATAGACTCCCTTTCAAATCAAATTAATTGAATTTGTGTAATTTCTTTTTCCCTTCTTAGGAACTCTCCACCCCGCCCCCTTTTATTAGGTAAACAGTCATCCAGTATCTATCATTTAATTCATTCCTTGAATTACTTCATCTTTTGATACTGTCAGGGGCTACCAGCCTCTTAGTTATTCTGTTTTATTATATTTGAGAGCCCAAGTCCTAGGTGCTCATATGTATCTCCCACTGAATTCAATAGTCCTTTAAGCTGTGTATGGTGATCTTCTCATCTTAGAAATTAGACATCATGATTAGAATAGCATTTATGTTACATAAGGGTTTTTTCTTTAAACCTTACTGAAGGTTTCCTTTAAAAAACCTAAAAACAAATATAAACTTCTAAGTTATAAGAGAGGCAAATTTATTAGAGTATCTTTTTTCCCTCTAGATATTGCTTGAAATACTACATGTTCTGAACATTATCTGTTACCACACAGTGTCAGAGAAACACATTCTTTATTCTTAACATCTTCATAACCATTGGTACATTATAGTGTTGTGACGCCTGTGTTACATATTATATAATATATATTATTTGAAAGCACATACTAAGAAATAACAGTTAACAAAAAGCCTTGCGTAAACACCAGATCCATTGACTAAATGTTATAAATTTTGGGCAAATAAATTGAAGCAACCTCTTTACTTATACATACATGGGAGCGAGGAGTGGATGCTCAAAACTGTGAAGTGGACTAAGAAATGAATTGATCATTTGGTTGGGATTCTATTGGTGTTGTGTGAGACAATACGAAAAGGTAGGACAGGGAAAGTTTGGGACATAATTAGTAATCCTACCTAAAACCAGCTTTCTTCTTCTAGATGGGACCTTACTTAAACCCCAGCAGCCAATTGTAATGCTTATCATAATCATAACGTTAAAGATTTTCAAAGCAGACATTTCCCTCAGCTGTCCTTAGGAGCTTGTTTTAAGTGATTAAAATTCAATGCTGTCAAGAAGTTCTTACATTATGTCAACATAAATTTGTCTTGTAAGTTAAGCCATTTCCTGCTGTAGCCCTGAAGAACAGCTGGTCACCGTCTTCTTTATGATCATCTTCCTTAAGCTCAGAGATAACAAAACTATCTAATGCTCTTTTTTCTTTTTCAGTTGAAGTCATCACAACTTATTCATATATTTTTTTTTCATAGATTTTTATTTTTTCTAATGACACCATTTATTTTCAGGGCCACTAAGCTTTCTGATATCCCTGGGAGATTACTAGATGGCAGCCACTGTTCCTTTCCATTACAGACAGTAACTTGCCAAGATGATTTCAAATTATGGCTGCCCATCTTTTAATACACTGCCAATGACATAATGTTCTCTAAACAACACAAATATAATTGACATCTGTAATTAACATTAGGTCACACTTTTCTCTCCCACATTAAAAATGTCATCTTTGAAGCATTATTTCACTGGTTATGTTTGTGCCAATATAGATATATCCCAGATATATTAGCAGTGAACCATGCAGCAGGGAAAGCTTAAATCTCCAAATGTCCTTCACACACTGACTATTTTTAAAATCTTTTGAAACATGATGTGAATCACTGCCTATAATATAGAAGGTTTATTATATATATATTTTTTACTGAACATAGTAGGTCTGTGTCTTCCCCATGCAGATCATGTGAATGAAATGTGAATATTCAGCCAGTTAGTTATCTGCATATGTTAAAACTGAAGCCCTTGTCTCCAATTTTTTCTATGATTCTTTAATGACTTGTAGTTAGGCTCTGTGTAGAGTTAGGTAGATTATTGAATGAATCTGGTGCTTTTGATCGGTATAATTATGTAATTGAGATAATATAAGCCCTCAGGCTTCAATTCTTTTTTCAATTATACATTTCTTCAATTAGACATTTAGCTTTCCAAAACTATAAACCTTCCTGATAATTATCCAAAATATTCTCTCTGCTTTGCTTAAAGAGCTTGAGTAAGTTTTTTCTGATTTAGAGTCAGAGTCTCTAGAGTCAGAGTTAAGAGTCAAAATTCTGACAAATCGGTAGGAAGCAAATGTGTGATATTCATCATGTTGCTACTGATCCTATATTAAGGCCAGATAAAGTCAGTTCTTAATCTGTTTACCAGGGTTCATCGACTAAATTTATCATTACATCCCAAGTTAATGCTACACTAATATTATTGCTGAATAAAGCAGGCAGTTTACCAAGCAACATATAGACTAAACTTCCATATTTGTTTTAACAAAAACTGTGGGGTTGTATTTATGCATAAGAGAAGTCTGGAAGGACATCCACAATATAATTAAAGTGATTATCATCTCAGAGTGTTGGAGTCATGGGTTATTTTTATTTTATATTTGTTGCATGCTTTTCTAATTTTTCAACTTGTTCATTTTCTAGCAAACATGGTTACTTTATATAAATAAAAAAAAACCCCTAATTTTGCATAGTTTAAGTCTAAATCAGCTAAAAGTATATGTTCAAACCTAAAATAATGATTCAAATAATGGCCTAAAAATTCTAGAGTGAATTAGAAACTATACATATTAAATAAGCAAGGATCTGGTTAAAGCATTGCTTCTTCAAAGCATCAAGCATGCTGTGAGTACTCAAATACATTACCCTGAAACAAGTATTAATTATGTTGGCTAGAGAAACTGAGTGAAGTTGTGAACCATTCTCTTTCTTTTTCCTGCAAGCAAAATACATCCTACTTTACACATTGTAGTTGGATAATGGATATTAAGAATTGCCAACTAGGGGGAAAAAGTGAAAAGGGGATTTTTAGTCCTATGAGAATATTCTGGGGCATTAGTTTCTAAATACAAATAAACACTGAGTTATGTCAGGAATGTTATGCAGCCATAATGCTGTCCATCTTGTATTCTCAGCTTTGTAGCTGAAAGCACCAGTTCAGTGTTCTGAAATTTCACAGTTGTGAAAAATTTCCTTCTCAAAACAACTTATTTGGAGTTATAAATTTTCTTTGGGTAGAGAAATATGAAGGAAGTATGTTAATACAGAGCATTGCAAGCACTGAGATTACACGTAAGCTTATCAATGTACTAGATGGAATATTTCACTGAAAGTAAAGCATCAAGTCACAGTTTTGTATTTTCCTTCATTCCTCATTAAGCTGAAACTTTGATCACTTTGCTCCTTGGTTTTTATCTGGCATAGGGAACTTTGGGGAGAGTCTTAGTTTTTAAGCAGTGGCATGCTGGAAAAACAATGAAGAGAGAAAGATGATCAGAGTTCTAAATATGATTCTTAACGTATTTTCATTCCTATGGGGACAGTATAACATACTGACCAAGAGCATACACCATAGAGACAAACCACTTGGCTATAACATTGGCTAAGTATGTGAAGGTCAAGCTGTTTCACTCCTTTAATCCTCAATTTCTTCACCTATAAAATAATGAATAATAAGAGTTAATATAACTGTACATGCTCAGGCAGTCACTAAATAAGATAAAATATGTGAAGTTCTTAACACAATGACTAACACGGAAAACTACTCTATAAATGCTGTTGCTATTGTTCAGTCGCTCAATTGTGTCCAACACTTTGTGACCCCATAGACTGCAGCATGCCAGGCTTAAATGTTAGTTATAATTAATTCAACAGATATTTATGAAGCATCTACTATGTGCTGGATGTATATTAAAATCCAGGAAAACAATTATGAACATTAAAGTGTAGTATCTAGACTCACAGAGCTTTTAATCTTATAAGGGACAGGAAGAAACAAGCAATTTTGAATTGTTGAGACCAGGGTGATTCAAGGTGCTGTGAAGGTACATAGAAGGGGCACCTATACCAGTCTGGGAAAACTTCCTGCAGATGGAACTGTCTACATTGAGACCAGATTGAAATGAATAGGAGTTAACTAGGTGAAGAAATGAGAGAAACATATTCTAGGTGGAGTAACCAACAAGCAAAACTTCCCTTTTCAGTCAGGACTATTTTTGCAGGTAACCCAACTCAGATAGGCTAACAAAAGTGGCAGTTTATTAGCACATGTAAGTTAAATTTTCAGAGGTAGGGAAGGTTTCAGATGAACTTTATCAGGACTCTAATTTGATTTCCTTCTCATTTGTTGGCTCTGTTTTGATTTTTGTGCTATGGATTTCCTCATGATATTAAAATGACTACTATATCAGTGTAGGCCTCGCACCAAATTGGAAAAGAAAGCTTTCCCTATGTCTAATTATCGAACCAAAAATCTGGGAATTCATTATGATTGATCAACTTGGTCATGTGCTTATATCTGAACCAGTGACTGAGACATGGGAGATGGGGTCACATTGCATGGCTTGGCCATTCAAAATGTTCTTCAGGAGTGAAGTAAGGTCAGTAGCACCCAGAAATCAAGCTGCTTACACAGTAGAGGGAAGGATAAAGGGATACTGGGTAGGAAACCAATAGTGCCCACTAGAGGCCAAAGGATGCGAAACAGCATATTATGTTTAGTTGAGTTCAGTTCAGTCGCTCAGTTGTGTCCGACTCTTTGCAACACCATGAACCACAGCATGCCAGGCCTCCCTATCCATCACCAACTGCCAGAGTCTACCCAAACCCATGTCCATTGAGTCAGTGATGCCAAGGAACTGAAATAAATTCAGTGAGTAAAATACAGCAATCTGAGGAGTCTGGAGATGGGGAATGGCAAGTTTGCAATTAAAGAAGAAAGCAAAAACCAGATGACACAGAGTTTTGAAAAATGGGGAGCTTAGATTTCCTCATGAGATGTGAGGAAAGAAGTGTCTTTTTGGTTTGTTTGTTTTAGCAAGGAAGTCAGCAATCATACATGTGAAATCTAGTATGGAAAATGAATCAAAGAAAATTTGGACTGTGGGTTGAGGGACAATAAATACAGGAGACTCTTAATTCAAGTATAAAATTATGAGGACTTGAATAAGTGATGGAAATATATTGATAATTTATTTGGTGGGATTGAGGGAGAGAGAGGAATTTAAAATAATGCCCATATTCTAGGCTCAGCCAGTTGGATAGATGACCATGCCATTTGCTGAGATTAGAATATCAGAAGGGAGAAAAGATTTGGAGGTTAAGATGATGCAATCCAAATAGAAATGTTAATACAAGTGTGGAGCACAGGAAAGCTAAAAGGTTTTGAGATACTGTGAGCACCACGGGGATGGTGAGATAATCCAGGGAGCATGTAGAGAGAATGAGAACAAAAAGCCCAAGATGGAAATTGAGGCATTAGGAGGCTAAGAATGAGAGCCCACAAAGGTGATGGGAAAAGATGGCCAAAGATGGAATAGAAAAACCCCAGTGAACCAAGAGAAGAGAGTATTTCAAAATGGGGAATAGTTAATTGTCTAATGCAAAAGACATGACAGTAGCTCCAGAGAAGTGGAAATGGAAGCTAAGTTGCAGTGGATTGAAACACTGAAGTAAGTGGAGATGTGGCTACAGACAACTCTTAATTTGGCCATGAAAGAGTAACTGACAAGCAGTTGAGGGATATGTTAACTGTTAATTTTCTTTAAGATAAAAGCATCTTGAATATTTAAGTGCCATTAGGAGGATTTGTGTATGAGGATTTATATAATCAGTATATATATCTACCAATTTATATAACTGACATTTATATAACTTACATATATAACTAACATTTATATAACTAACATTTTAGCACTTATGGTACCAGGTGCTATTCTCAGTAGCTTATATATATTAACATTTTCTCATCCTCATAACAACCCAGTGAGCCTATTGCTATGACTATTCACAGTTTATAGATGAGGAAACTGAGGCACAGAGGCCAAGTATCTTGTCTAAAGCTATAAGCTAGTAAGTTGTGGAGCTGGAATGAAACTGGCAGCAGCCTGGCCCTGGAGTCTGTACTCTTCACTGCTCTGCAGGATCACCGTCCCTTGCCTAGGTTGCCTTGTCTTCACTCTGCTGGATCAAGTACACTGTGGCAGTGCAAGGACAGGCATTCTTGATGAAACAGAAGGGGATGTGGTTCAGCTGCAAGTGACAGAAGAGGGATAATTTTGGCTTAAGATGAAAGTTTATTTTTCTGTCATCCAGAGAGCTGGGGAAGCAGTCTGGCACTGATGTGATACTGTTTTGTGAGGAATCAACTATCTTTCCATACTTTTGCTTCATTGTGCATGGCTGAAATCTTCGAAGTGGACCTCTATGCCTGTGCTAGCCAGTATGTAACCACCAACCATGTGTGGTTTTTGCATACATGAAATGTGACTAGTCCAAACTGAGTGTGCAGCAGCTGTTAAAATACACACCAGAAAAATGCAAAATACCTCATTAATAACTTTTAAATAAATTAAATATTGAAGTTAGAATTTGGACATTGGATTAACTGAGATGTATTATTGAGCCATTTCATTTATTTCTGTTTATTTTTAAATATGGCTAGTAGGAGACTTAAAGTTACTTTTATACCTTGCATTCATGACTTGCATTATATTTCTATTGGACATCGCTTCTCTGGACTTTACATGTATATTCCACACAGTAGTATGAAGGAGGGAAGAGGTTATACCAACTTCTTTTAAGTATACTTCTCAGAAGTCATATACATTCTTTGTTTTCACCCCATGGCCACATTTAACTGAAGTTATAGATGAGAATTATAATACTGGTTCTGAATAGTCACAAGTGCAGCTACAATTTTTCAATTATGTTGGTTCACAAGAAGGGTGAAATACATGTTGGGGCATAATTAGCAGACTCTGACACAACTCCAAAGCACAGATTGCAAAATTAACTTTAGTCTCAGGTGACAGGAGGCACGTTGCCTCCAGCTGAGCATAAGTACAAGATGGATGGGATTATAGCTATTTTTGCAAATTTGGTGTTAAGAAGTTGAGAGAATTTTTATCTTATGGTTCTACATTTGTTTTTTTCCTGTGCTGAGGAAATGATGCCATTTGTTGCAAATGTGGCTCAGATTGAGTCAAAGAATGATGGAGCCATTTTGAGAGTCAGGTTGGAATTGGAGTCCATGAATTTATATTGCAACCAACCTGCGTGGCTGTGGAATTTTTGCTAGCAGTGCCCAGCAGCCTAGGTGTATGTAAGAGAAAAGGTGGAAGTTAATATTATTAAAAATTGAGGCTTTATTGGGAAAATGCCAATAAGACAAATGGGATGAGGAAGTTGAAGGTGTTTTAACATGAGAGCAGTTGAAGGGATGGACAATGGGACCTAAGATGGAGAGGGGAGTATGTGAAGACTAATTAATGGCTGCTGATAGCTCAGGATGAAGTACATGGGTGCAGAGAATAGAGATCTTAAAGAATAGGTGCAGTCAGATCTTAAAGGTGCAGATCTTAAGAAATAGGCCCTAAGTGAGAGGGCCAAAAGTGGAAGACATTGCGGTAAGTAATTGGATTGCATTTAATTTCAGTTTTCCAGAGATAGAGTAGGTCTTGGTCATGATAAACCTGCAGTGGGCTATGAGAATGAGTGGCTGAATTAGAGTGGAAGAGAAGGTCATCTGAAGTGAAGAGGTCAAGAAACTTAGGGCTGTGGGGTTTAGTGGAGGAATGTGGTTCTTTAGCTGTCAGTTTGTTTTAGTTTCAATCACTGTAAAATGAGAGATTCATATCAGATCTATCAGATCATTGTTGGGAGACAGTTCTCCATGAGTCTGTCTTATTTTTGCAGATTTTGCAAACCGAGACACTGATGATTTTCACTTTGGATTATCATTTCAAAGATGCTTTTAGAGCAAAGTCTTATATGATACAGATAGCGTCTCCCTCTTGAGTAAACAGCAGGTATGCTTACTGTTCATTATAAAAGGTTAGGGTACCCAAGTTCAGGGTTTCTCTTCTGTAACACAACACCCCCATATAAAGGTATTACTTGGTCATCTTCATGCTGACCTTGGGAATTAAGGCTTAGGGAACAGCACAGATGCTAATAATTTGGCCAGTGTTATTGCTGTGAGCTATGAAGTTCTTTGTCTCTGATCCAGGGATTTTGTGTCTTTGGTTAGAGTTCATAAAACGGTGGTAGGTTAATTTCTTAGCTGTATGTAGACTAAAATCTCAGACTCTCATGATTCCTGTCAATCGCTTCTAAATTTCACTGGGCTGTAATATATTCTCTGAGCCTTCTTTCTCTGTTAGGGTGTTTTATTGTCTTCTTCTTCTTCTATTTTTTATTCTGCTCCCCTGAAAACCAGAGCCACCTTATCTTATTTCTATTTCTTGTTGGCCCCCTCAGTTTGACAATATCCTCTTTTAATACTTTTAGATCCTTTGCTTAGTGAATTATCATTACAAGTGGAATATTCCATTGTTCATTATTTCAGCCCCATGACTGATTGATCTAGGTCGCTTTTCCCAGCTATATTTGATATGAAAATGCTTACTAAATATTTGAGTACTTTGGCAGTTCCAAAGCTTCACCACAATCAAGTGCAAGCTTTTGCATCCTATATGCTAACTATAGCAGGTGGATAAAATCAATTGGATGTGTAAATTCTTTAAATAACAGCAAATGGAGCAAATTGAATTTCAAAGTGGAAAAAAGGTGAACCTGAGAAGCAGTGGTAAGAAGGTCATCAGCAGAATTAGCAAAAAAGTCTGGCAAAGTTACAGTTAGGCAGCCAGTAATACTCTATTGATCAGACTTTCTCAATCAATGAGGCTGTGCCTAGATTATTGATGCAAAGGTATTAAGCAAAATTTTATTTCAGCTAACTTGTTGGCTCAGATGTCAACTGAAAGTCATTTCCCCAGTCAATCAAATATACAATAAATTTGAGCAGATCTAGCTCTTAAACATTCTTGTGTCCACTCTGCTTTCCAATCATACAATTACCTTTGAGAGGGTTACAATTAGATTAATATATAAAGTAACACATGGGGGAATGCACTGTATATCTACAAAGAAAACAGAAAAGCATATTTCTAGGGTAAAAATACAGATATGGAATATTATTTTTCTCTGTTGAAGATAAGGTAATTGAAACTATTTGAAATGATGTGTGTTTAATCTCTGTTCAGTTCACAGTTTTGGTAGTCTTAATTCCCAGCATCCATATGTATATTTCATAACACCCACTGTGATGTCTGCTACATCTGAAAAATTGGAGTTAAGGACAAACTATTTACAAGAATAGCAAGCAAAAAATGTGCTAATAGACAAGTTTTCCTTTTTTTTTTTTTTGGAGAGTAGATGGGGCAGACATTTGGTAGAGTGATGACTGATCATTCTGGAAAAATAAAATTTCCCTTCTTCAGGGTGCCTGTGTGGTTGGAGACCTAATCTTTTCTTTTGTTTCACTCTTGTCTGAGTCTAAACATCTTTACTATTTCCAACTTCATCTGGCTTCAGATAATATTGATGTCTTTATAATATTAGTTGCTTTATAATGTTAGCCCTTCTATCATACAACTCTATTTTTGTTATTTTGCATACTCTTTTAGACCCAACTCCTGTCACCACCCTCTAGTGGTGCCTCTTTGTCTCTCTCTTCTATCCAGTGTCTACACCCATCACTTTCTTTAGTGCTCAGGAGGCTTATCCATACATCCTGCCTGCCCAGATTCAACAACTCAGACTTCCACATGAATCTATACCATGAAGACCTCATCTTAAAAAATTAAAAAGGGTAGCTTTTCCCTTCTTCAGGGGATCTTCCCAACCCAGGGATTGAACCCAGGTCTCCCACATTGCAGGTGATTCTTTACCAGCTGAGCCACAAGGGAAACCCAAGAACACTGGAGTGGGTAGCCTATCCCTTCTCCAGCAGATCTTCCTGACCCAGGAATTGAACCAGGGCCTCCTGCGTTGCAGGTATTCCTTACCAAATTCCAGGCTTTATTATATCTATGTAAATGCTGGGCTAACGTCAGTATTTGTCTTTGAAGTGGTGATTATGGAAAGCTGTCATTCACACACAGTCTGAGGCTCAACCTGAGTTTTATTGTATTATTTTCTATTGTTTAATAAAGCTACTGTATATTCTCTCTTCTCAAATAGAGTTAAACTTCTTAGAGACAGGAAATAAATTGTTCATTTTTAATTTTATCTGTAGAACTCCAAACAGGGATGGAGACAGTAGTGGTACTTGTAAGCACTTGTTGATATAGCTTTCTCATCATGTAGATGAAAAACCAAGACCAAGGCTTTTTTCTAAAAATAGTTAATTGCTGGTAGTTTTAGTGTCCATGTAAGAACTGCCCAGGCCCCTAGAATGCATCTGCATTTTGCCTAATTGACTTTGATCACCTCTTAACTGAATCAAGTCAGCTAAAATCACAGCTAAAATTCATAAAAATCCACTTTTACTATTAATTATGTCTCTTTCACTTTTTAAGATAAATAAACATGCAATAAGGATCCTTTCAAAGCTTCATTAAAATAAAAATATGCTTGCAAGATCAATGGGGTTGTTTTTCTCTTTTTCATTTTAAATGAGAACTGGTCAAGAATCAGAAAACAGAAAAAAGATGCCCTAACCAACTACTATCAAGTGCTTTCTTCCACCAAAGATGAATTGTTTCTAAATTTGCAAAATGAAACTTCTTTGTGTAAATTCTTTTTTTAGGTATTTGTATTTCTTTTAATTTTGCTTACATTTTTATTTATTTTTGGTGTGTAAATTCTTCATGAGCCTTTTAGAAAGAAAATTTATTTCTGCAAATTAAAAATAGGATGTCATACTCCAAGCTGGTGCTGGTTTTATATCTTTAAAATACCATGCCTTATAACATCTAAACCTCAGGCTGTCTTCAGTCAAACACTGGAATTGAAAGCTGTCGCCCATGAGTGCAGAGAGGCTGATAAGATACTGTCATATCACACTATATTTAATGCTGTTCACATTTTCCTTTACAACCAAAGTAATAAGAAGAATGTTGGTTAGGGACTATATTCGTCTCTAGCTGTAACAAAGTACCACAAACTGGGTGGTTTAAAACAACAAAAATTTATTCTCTTGTAGTCTGGAGCCTAGAAGTCTAAAAACAAGATGCCAGCAGGGCTATGCTTCCTCTGAGGCTCTGGATAGAATCCTTCTTTGTCTCTGCTTGGCTTCAGGTAGTGGCGACTGATCCCTGGAATTTCTTGTCTTACAGCTACATCACTCCAATTTTTGCCTGTCCATATTGGTCTCTATCTTCATCTGGCATTTACCACTTCTTTTAAAGATACCTATTGTATTGTATTAGGACCTACCCTAATGACCATACTTTATATTGATTATATCTACAAAGACCCTGTTTCCAAATAGGGTCACATTCACAGGCATCTGGGGTTAGAATTGTTTAGGGGACCTAATTCAAGCTATAACAGGGATGGAGGTGATAAAGGGTTGAATCCTAAGAACTAAGTATACAAAATTTATAATTTTAAAAGTGTCTTTAAGTAAAAAAAAAAAATTCTGTTGCTCAGCAATCATGTAATTTTAGCCAGAAATGTAGTGGGCTTTTCTACTTGTATTGCAAACTTCCTATGTTTATAATATTTTGTTTATAATTTATTAGACTAATTCTTTGAAAAATAGATTTTGAGGCTCCAATCTTCCTCCTTTGAAGGCCATTTGCTTTTGAACCATCCCTTTAATAGGTCTTTTCTGTACAACATATTCATTTTTCTGTATCATCTGATAAAATATTCTATAATTTAAAATATTTATATTTAATAGAGCCTCAATAAATATGTTTTAGAGGTAATTACAGTATCTTTTATCTATATCTATCTATATATATACAGATATTGTGTGTGTTAGTTGCTCAGTTGTGTCTGACTCTTTGCAATCCCATGGACTATAACCCACCAGGCTCCTCTCTCCATGGGATTTTCCATGCAAGAGTACTGTAGTGGGTAAGCCATTCCCTTCTCCAGGGACTCTTTCTGACCCAGGGATTGGACCCAGGGATTGAACCCAAGTCTCCTGCATTGCAGGCAAATCCTTTACCTACAAATCTTTAAATTGTAAACTGTTGACCCCTTGTTTATGAAACACTGAAATGATTTATTAATTTTTCACATTTCAGCCAAAGTTGAAGGAGTACAACCTTTGCTTGCTTACAATAACAAATTTTTAGCACAGTGATAATTCTATTTGGTCTCCTTGATTCTTATTTAAATACTCGTTTTGTTTTTAGAAATTGACCTCATTTTGTTAATTGAGGACAGAATGAAGATAATCTCAGAAGATAGTTTATAATAGATAAGAATATAAAGTAATAGTATGTATGAGAATTTATAGCTTTTCTTTCCCTGAGATGACTTTGTGAGATAAATATTTTATAGCTGTTATTGTACAGCCAATGTAAATGGGATTAAAAGAATTATCATACAAATGTCTACATGAGCCAAAAAATTGAATTTTTTTCTGTAATTTTTTGAGGTTGGTTTTAAACTAAATTTTAAAATGTTTTAAACTGAGATGACTGGATATTTTAGCTCTTTGTGATCCCATTGAGAATGATCAATTTGAATCTGAGTAGCAAATAAATACATGTGCTATTATTCCAATAAGTAATTCAATTTAAAAGTCTTCATAAAACTATGTTGCAAATTTTGGAGTAAAATTTAAAAATCTCCACTGACTTCCTAAACTTCAAGTTTAATCGAAATACCGTATATGAGCATATGCTTATGTGCAGTCTTTTTATTGTACTTAATGTAAAAAGTAGATATCACCTTAAGCATACGAAGTGTGGTAAGAAAAATCCAGTTGTATCTGTTTGTGATTAACCATAATGCTTCCATATGTGGCATCTCTCTTTGGACTCAAGCTGTCTACAGTAACTTGATCAGGGATATAATTACACCCCACTTGAATCAAGAAAGTCAAATAATGTCAAAAACAATCATTTTACTTGTAGACATTTTGAGGATTAAAAGTTGAAAAAATGCAGATAGCATGATATTAACATCTCACTGAACCAAGCTGATCTAGCAGAACCTGGAAAATGGAAGGGTTGAAAATTATATGATAAAAGTATACTCCAGGGAAATACAGAAAAGTTTATGCTTTTATATGTATATGCATGTGCATATAAGTATTTGTTGGTTTTTAGTTAATGCCTGAACCATCAAGTTCCTAAATTTTCTTAAAATATTGTCATTGGTACTACACCTTCTAATATACTTAGTCTTTGTATACTTTTAGTTTGTTACCTTCAGTATTGATAAAATAATAGCATTAACCCAAGTAATGTAAAAATGAAATCATTAATTTCTATAAGTGATCTTAATGGTTATATAATCCTACCCATAACATTTCAAAGCAAATAATCCAAGAAATAGAAAAACTCAGATAATTTACCAAAGTCACACCACTAGTTTTTGGCAAAACTAAGAGCAAAATATTTAACCTGTAGGTCAGAACTAATTTCTACTACCAGAAACCCCAAGTTAATGCAGTCAGGAAGGAGTTAAGTCAAAGTCAACTGGGCTGAGATGGAACCAAATAATGAGGTAAGCATGGTCATAGAATTTATAGGGCAGACTGGAAAAAGCAATCAAGATTATGATGCTGCTGCCTTTTAATGTGAATGCTTTACATCTCTTGAATGTATTCCAGTTTCAAGCTGTCATTGACACACACTGTGATCTCTTCAACCAGATCTGCTACTATGTTATAGTATATCTATACTGCTATAGCTAAACAGGATGTATGTAACTGATAACCACTGTGAAATTCCTTAAAAATAAGAATTAGGGAAACTTCTCACAGTACAAGTACAGATTTTTTTTGTTTTTTTAACACACATTACATATCACAGTATGAGCATATGCTCTTTCATATTTTCCTAAATTAGGTTCTACTAAAGCTCTATAAAATAAATAGAGAATAATGTATTTTTAAAAATCTATACATTTAGATAACTCACACCATACATGTATTAATAGCACATTAAAATTTCAATCCCTACCAAAACAAAGGATAAAAAGTTTATCTTGCTGAGTTTTCATATAACAATCAGCAACAAAAAATTAAATTTTAACAATTTAAATTAAATGGGTTAGGTTTGTATACTTACACATAATAAATTTTTGAATAAATCTAAGTTTTGATAAAATCTAATAATTTTAGTCTTACTTGTTAGCCACAGAATTACAGGCAGTTTTGGCTGTATGTAGCCTCCATCTGTCTGTTTCTCTCTCTTTCTCTCTTTCTTAGGTGCCCAGGATTAGCTCGAGTTTCAGAAATAAAGAATCCAGTTTTGGGTACTTGACAGAAAATATCTTCCCAATAATTCTTACCAGGTTAAACTCAGGACAGATTATGACTGAGTGCTGCCTACAACCTAGGTTGTAAGTTGATTCCTTAGCTATAGAGGTCCTGCCCCATTATTTGACATTCTTGATTCAAGCAGTGTGTAATTATAGGCCTAATCAAGTTTCAATAGTCAGCCTTAATAAGAATCAGTAGCTTGAATTTCATTGTCAACCATCATTTAGTTTCATAATAAATGGAGTGCTGAGAATGATGTGGTCTTTCTGTCCACCTTGTGTTAGGAGTTGGTTTACTGATTCTATACCAGCTGGGATCTCCATTGTACTCCCTCTTTACAATAGTCACAGGTAAAATGCTGAGGAACGAAGTTTCTCTTGTTATAAGAGTCCACAGATGAAATGATTTCGGAGGAGCTGTAGATGTTTACTCTCAGATACCTCCCCAGCCCAACTGGCTATTGCCTATATTTGCTGTTATGATCTAAATACACCTGGGATAGAGTGATGCCAGACTTGTCTGGGTTATTTATATATATATATCAGTATGAATGAACTTATCCTTCTATTTCCTGAGATGAGTTTTAATAGAAGATTTGGAAAATAGCTAGGAAGGGGAGGCCCTGAACGAGATGATTTTGCCTTTAACCCAGCTCAGATTATAGTCTTTTTTTTTTTTCAAGAAAAATTCTGTGATGGGCTCTGTTTACCAAAATATGTGTGCTTTTCTGATTGGACGTACCAGAAGGAAAACAATTTAGCTGAGCATTTACCTCTAGGGATAAAAATATAAACATGTTCTAAGGAAGGATGATCTGATGGCAAAAAGCACCACTTACCACAAATATTTACTGACCCTGGGCCTGTGCACACAGCCAGTATTTGATATTCCAGAGCTGAAAAGACTTAAGATTTGTTACTCTTTTTAAATTATGTGTTGTGATAACATGGCTTTTTGAAAGGTGATCATATTTGTTTCACATTTTGGCCTTTGATAGTCTAAATGATTTCCTTGATGGGAAAAAAACCTACTATTCTAATTTGGATTTTTTTTTTCTCCCAAATATGAAGCTCTCCATCATTATAAAATTGTATGAAAATATTATCTTTTATACAATAAAGCATGAAAATAAAGTTGTGGGTATACTGTACATGGTGTCAGAATCATGTTTCATGTAGTATAAAGTTTTAGTAATTATAATGTCACAAATGAGAGATTTAGCAACTGCTATAAACCTTCCATTTTTATTTAATAGACTTGAATGGTGCTTAAAAGGAGAGAATTAGGAGCTAGACTATATGGGTTCATATCCCAGTTCAGCCATTTATTAGTAATGTGACTTTGGAGAAGTTATTTAATCTTTTAGTCCCTCAATTTTTTCATCTGTAAAATGAGAGTGATAATAACAATACATCAATCATAGGGATGCTCTGAGGATTAAATAAGTTAATCTCTGTAAGACACTTAGAACAGTGCCTGCCACCTTGAAAGTACTTACACACATGTTCATTAAATAAATAAACCTGAAGATATTTAATAGTCAAAATTATATTCATTATCTCTTCATATTATTTTGTATTAATTCATAGCATGCCAACTCTGTAATACTTAGCCTTTAAAATAGTACTGAATGTAACAAATGCTTGGGAACTAATGTTTAACTTAAGTAATTTGAGAATTAAAAAAAAGAGCATTCAGCCATATTGCTACCGTTAAAAATTTAGAATCCCAATTTGAGGGTTGCCATTTAAAAGCTCCTATACCACCATACTTAGAAGTGGGTGACTGTGATTTCTTTGGAAGACATATTCCACTGTCATTTTTAATATGATACCCAGCAGGCACCCCTGGTAGCTCAACTGGTAAAGAGACCGCCTGCAATGCACGAGACTCCAACTTGATTCCTGGGTGGGGAAGATCCCCTGGAGAAGGGTTAGGCTACCTACTCCAGTGTTCGTGGGCTTCCCTGTTGGCTCAGTCAGTAAAGAATCCATCTGCAATGTGGGAGAACTGGGTCCGATCTCTGGTTTGGGAAGATCCCCTGGAGGAGAGCATGGCAACCCACCCCAGTATTCTTGCCTGGAAAATCCCCATGGACACAGGAGCCTGGTGGGCTGCAGTCCACCCAGTCTCTCCAAAGAGTTGGACATGCCTGAGAAACTAGGCATAGCACACAGCACAACTGGCACACCAGGCTGAATTTGTGTGAGATAATGATCAGTTCACCTGTTTGTCTGGAGGTTTAATAATTTTTAAAGAACTGATATATGGAAGATATGGTGTTTGAATTGATGTTGCTGCTATTAAAATTAGTGTGGTATAGCTTTTCAACATTTCTAATTCAGTAATATCATAAAAGAATAAACTCTGAAGATGCTCTCCTTCTTGGTAACTCAAAAATGTTCATAGGTTCTTGTTTAAATATCAGCTTTTTAGCTGTGTCAAGAAATTTTCTTACTCAGCAGAATTATTCAGTACCTCTCCAGTCTGAATGTCAGCTACAGGGCAAACAGAGACATACATTCAGTGCTTTCTGAATGAAACAGGCACTGCGGATACACATTAATTTTATTATATTTCAGTTCAGTTCAGTTGCTCAGTCGTGTCCAACTCTCTGCAACCCCATGAATCACAGCACGCCAGGCCTCCCTGTCCATCACAAACTCCCGGAGTTTACTCAAACTCATGCCCATCGAGTCGGTGATGCCATCCAGCCATCTCATCCTCTGTCGTCCCCTTCTTCTCCTGCCTCCAGTCCCTCCCAGCATCAGAGTCTTTTCCAATGAATCAGCTCTTTACATGAGGTGGCCAAAGTATTGGAGTTTCAGCTTCAGCATCAGTACTTCCAATGAACACCCAGGACTGATTTCCTTTAGGATGGACTGGTTGGATCTTCTTTCAGTCCAAGGGACGCTCAAGAGTCTTCTCCAACACCACAGTTCAAAAGCATCAATTCTTTGGCGCTCAGCTTTCTTCACAGTGCAACTCTCACATCCATACATGACCACTGGAAAAACCATAGCCTTGACTAGACGGACCTTTGTTTTCTAACGTTTAAATTTCTGCCTTATCACATCACACCCAACATTAAAGATATCTCTCACATAATACTTTCTTCAAATTATTTCACATGACCACGGTGAATTTTAAAACAATAGTTAAAGCAAGTGCCCTATTAATTTATTAGAAAGTTTGTGTAATCCAAAGGCAAAACCACAAACTTCTGAAGGGATGTTTAAGATCCCAGTTTTACCATAATTGGTTACATATCCAATGAAGAATGACTTGATTAACTGCTGAGCTTCCATCTGTAAAATAAACATTTGTTGTTGTTCAGTCACTGTCATGTCTGACCCTTGACATGACAGCAACGGACTGTCCAATGGACTGCAGCATGCAAGGCCTTTCTGTCCTTCACCATCTCCCAGGGCTTGCTCAAACTCATGTCCATTGAGTTGGTGATGCCATCCAACCATCTCATCTTCTGTTGCCCCCTTATCCTCCTGCCCTCAATCTTTCCCAGCATCAGAGTCTTTTCTAATGAGTTGGCTCTTTGCATCAGGTGGCCAAAGTATTGGAGATTCAGCTTCAGCATCAGCCCTTCCAACGAATATTCAGGGTAGATTTCCTTTAGGACTGACTGATTTGATCTCCCTGCACAATTAGAATCTTCAGGTTGCATAGTGGTCAAATAGAAATAGTTATTTGATCAATCCTATACCATATTACATATCTTAAGGATGACCTTGGTTTCTTAAGAAGTTCTAGATCTCTATGTTTACTTGGGAATGGGCAAAATTATGTGGACAGCATTCATAAACGTACTGGCTTCTACATAAGTCAAAAACTGAGGAACACCAGTGGATAGGGAAGGGTAATTAAAAGAGTTGAATTCATACTATAAACCATCTAATAAACCATTGTCAGACTGAACTGCCCATTAATAATAATTCCTCAAAGGGAAAAATGTGGCAATCACAGGAGAAGCAGCAGAAAGGAAGATCAGGCATATAGCAGGATGTTCCTTTGAGATCAGGTTGATTCCAGTAATGTTTATCAATGCTCTGAATGATGGAAGACAAAGCATTCTTATTAGATTTTCCAATAACCCAGTTAGAGAGGAAAAAAGAGGAAATTAATTCAAGGGGACTTTGACAAATAAGAAATGGCCTGTCAACACAAGTTCAGAAAGGGGCAAGAACAAAACAAGTATTAGGCTTAGACTATCATTAATCTGATAGAAGATGGGAATGGCCAGAATGAGTGGCCAGAAGTAGACCTGGGGCTCTTAGGAAGGTGAATAAGAGTCAGTAATGTAGTACCACCACCATGAAATATGCACTGAGTGAATATTAGGGCATATGCAATAGTAATGACAAACATATAATAGAGGAAAAATAGACCCAATCAGGAAAGGTTAAAGAAGATAAAATAACCCAAAGAGAGGTTTTGCCATTGAATATCTGTATACTACTAGGTCATTCCATTTTTGCATACGTTATACCATAGAAATCAACAAATACCAAAGACTTCCTATACATACTTATTCACAGGTAGAACTGATCTGGAAACAATGGTAGTACCCTCTGATACCACCATCACTATACATTGTTATTAGCCAGTTTTCAAATTGGGTGGCCTTTTAACTGAAGAGGACCCATGGCTGTTGTCCTCGTTCTGATTAAGGACAAACAAATTGCCATGTTTGGTCAGCTCTTTAGTCCAATTCAATATCCAGACTCTAAACATGCCCCCAAGAATATCCTACTGAAAACTGCCATCTTTGATATACTCTTGACACTAAATGCACTTTTTAATAAATCCCAAATATCTGTCACAATCCATTCTTAACTTATTAGCTATGAATTTAACTAAAACTATTTGCAGATTCTCTGTATTTTTAGCGTATACTACTGTTTGCCATGATAGGTTCCATTTACTTAGCACTTAATGAGCCAAGGTATTACTTTTGATTTTTTCGTTGTTGTTTAGTCTCTGAGTCATGCCCAACTCTCTGCGACCCCATGGGCTATAGCCCACCAGGCTCCTCTTTCCATGGGATTTCCCAGGCAAGAATACTGGAGTGGGTTGACATTTCCTCCTCCAGGAGATCTTCCCGACCCAAGGATCACACCTGGGTCTCCTGAATCTCTTTCATTGGCAGGCAGATTCTTTACTACTGTACCACCTGGGAAGCCTACTTTTATTTGTTCTGAATTTACTGTTATAAAATCTAAGTCCTGGCTATAAGATTCCAGTAATTGATAAACAAATCTATTCTCTTTTTTCAAATATTTATAACAAACATTTTGGCATTTCTTTTCCTAGATTTTTTGTTTTCTTAAGGAAATTACCTTTTGTCAGTTTGGGTGAGATATCAAAAAATAATATTCTGAATTATCTGGAAAGGCTATTAAAATGCTTCTCCATTTTCCAATGATATATCTATGTGTGGCCAGATTTGCTTCAACCAAAATGATATATTTTCAGCAGATTAGATTAAGATACAAATTCAAGATTCCAACTGATTTTCATTATGCCAGACTTTAGAGAGATTTGCAAAAATGTAAATATTGTTACTCGTCTCACTGCTTTTTTTTTTGAAAATATATTTGTTTTTCACAAAAATATGTTGCTTATGCAAGCATATATTGGGTTCATTATGTCTTTTTCTAATAAATAAATAATGGAGCTTTATCTCTTTTAATTCCTAATACAGTAAATCTCAAAAATTTTATCTGTATTAAAAACTTTTTGGAGTCCTCTATAATTAGAGTCTAAAAGGATCCTAATAACAGAAAGCTTGAGAACCACTTCTTAAATAATATAGAGGAGATATCTAGTGTTTAAAATGAAGAATAATTTAATATAATTGTTTACTTTATAGTTAAAAAGGGTTTATGGATTAGAGTAAAAAAAAATTGTATTTAACAAACATTTCCCAGCATTTATAAGGCACTATTCTAAGATCTTTATTAATATCAACTCATTGAATCCTCTGCATAATTTTATGGAGTTAATACTATTCTTCTTCTCTTTTGTGGATGGGGATGCTGAGATGTGATATTAAGTAAGTGGCTCGAAGTCACATAGCTAGTGAATATCAGAGGCATATATGATCCTTAGCAGTTTGACGTCAACATTTGTGCTGTCTTACCTGTGACAAAATGTGTCTCTGAGAGCACTGACCATACCGTCAGTTGCTAAGTAGGGCACAGCTATTGTTTCCTATGGGCCTTGTATGTATTTAGAACCATCCTAGGTGTCTGTCACACTTTATCTTATTTATCAACAAAATACTTTGCAAAACTTATATTCTACTTTTCATTTTGCAAATAAGAAAACTGAGACTTAGAGACATTCAGTAGCTTGCTTGAAGTAACAGTTATTTTAATACAAGACAACCTCATTGAGGGTTCAGGTTTCTGTTTAATTTCTAAACCATATCTGTCTAACATTTCCCTTTACAGCTCTAAAGATAGCTATTCCCAGGACCCTACAAGAAAATAGCTTAAAAGCAAACCATAACTCAAAAAACTGGTATTTTAAATGTCCCTCAATTACCAGGAAATCACGATTATTATACATAAATGGTTATGTATGGGCCATGTGCAATAAAATGAGATCTGTCTATATCTGTCTAGTTATCTATCTACTTAATTCTGCTGTGTAAAAAGGACTGTAGAAGATGTATATATTTTTGGCAAATTTAGGATTAGAACTTTAATAGATTGTAAAGATAATTAAAACAGAGAATACTAAAATGTGAGTTCCCATAATATTAGTAATAGATAATATTTATTTAGTGTTAAGTGCCACATATAAACACTTTTCCTATATTTTATTTCCAACAACTCTATGAAGAATGTGTCATCCTATTCTATAGGTTAAAAAGTAGAAGCTAAGATGTATACTAAAACATGTAGCTAGAAAGTAGTAGCAGAATCAGGAAATGTCAATTTGAAAGCAAAACTCTGTTATTCTTTTGCAAAAAATGTGGACAAAAGGGAATCTTTTCCAGTTATAAAATTCTCTAATTTTATTATTTCTTTAAATGATTACCATGATTTATCAAAAATATTAATATTGACTCAGTCTGTGCTACTGAGATGTAGGTGGGGACAAAGCCTGAAGCTATTAAAAAGAATCTTGGAATTATAATAAACTTACTATCAGAATTATAATTCTCAGAGTTAATGTTTTCCTCCTCTCAAATTGAGCTAAAGGTAATATTAACTTCTATAATTAATTGTTAACTTACATTTTTTACTAGCACAATCTTGTTTCTATAAACTGAATGTTTAATGGGAAATAATTTTTCTGTTCCTTTACTGTCTTATTTTTCTGATTGTAATGCATATTTAGCCACCATTTTGTGATATTTTCTATTCCATAAGAATATCATTTTAAAAAGTCTTGATTACCCTAACCTAGGCAAAAATAAAAATTAAAAAAGCTAATTCCTATGTACTGGTTCATTTTGGTGATACCCTCCATAAAAAGAGTGTGTTAAATCATTCTAACATCGTCTTCTTTTATTTACTAGCTGTGAACCATCACTTATTCAATTTTCTTTTGTATGTGGACTTCTGTTTGTGTCTGTTTTAACTTAATTTTTGACCAGGTTTCATTGCCATTTCAGTATCATTTGCACATTAGAAGACATTGGACATACTGAGGCCAACCTTCATTACCAATAAATCAGAGTTTCTCATTAAGAGCTAATGAGCTCTTATATTGTCCCTCTGATTATTACCCTTGTTCCATTTGAAAAAGAAAACATTTTATCTTTTTTATTCTCTTTTCCAATCCTACCTTTCAGGGAATGAGTGTTTTTAAGGAACAGTAGTGAGATGAGCTTAGCACATCTTCAGCCTTGCTTCCTTTTACTTTCTGGTAAAAGAAAGAGGTAGTATTATATTTTAGGTTAATAAGAGTGTTGCCTCTTAACTGATTTAGAAATAACATTGAATCCTTGCTCTGCCATTTATCTCCCATGTAATATTGCATATTTTATTAAGCCTAGCCATGCCTCAGTTTCCTTACCTCTATTCATAATCAGGATTAGATTAGATTATGGGAGGGGAGTTTGGGGGAGATGGGATACACCCATATATGTGGCTAGTCACTCTGCAGTGGACCTGAAACTATTGCAATATTGTTAATCAGCTTGTACTCCAGTATAAAATAAAAAGTTTTTAAAAAGGATTAGATAATGAATGCAAAGCACTCAGAACACTGCCAGGCACATAGTTGAGTACATGCTAGTTATGACTGGAGGAATGAATTGGCTCCCTCAGGGAATCTGTGCCCTCACCTCTTGTAGGTATCTTTCCCACCTGCCGGCTATCTAAAGCAAGAGTCTTCTCCATGAAAGAAGAAAAAAATAAGATTTTTTCCCAAATAGGTAAAGACTTATCTCAGCCTTTGTTCTGGGGAGAAGTAGTGAGGCTCAGCAATAAATTTGTAAATTAAAGGAAGAGTAACATGATAATATTTCATGGAAATAGTAACAGAAAACAAAATAGCTAGACGTAATATGCTCTTTTCAACTATGAAATTGGGTTGTGGGGAAAGAAGCAACCTCATTAATTAATCAATAGATGCATTAAACAACTGTATAAATCAATTAAATAGCAATCTATAGTAATATCCTCAGAAAAATAACAGAAAATATTGAACTCATTATAAAAGAACATAATGCTATTTTTTACAAAAATAATATTCGAAAAATCGACAAAAGTTCAGAAATTATTGGAAGAAAAGAAATTTTAGAGACCATAAAGCAGTGTTAGCCTATGAAACAACAACAAAAACACAATTAAAACATGTGAAGTTAAAGCTGAAGGGATAACTTAGAAAGGAAAATAGTAACAGCAAGATCAAATAAAGAATAATTTTACTAGTTCCAGCCTCTAATGAATATATTTGTTCCAGTTCCAGAGAGAGAGAACAGAGAAAATGAAAGAGATGGGGGTCAAAGAAATGCTAAGAGAAAAACTTCCAGGGTTTCCAAACATCTCTAACAATTAGGAACTTAATTGAATGGAAATTGCCGAAGCCTAAGTCAGTTATCACTGATCTGTTTTCCAGTTTATAAACTTCTGTTGTTAATATCACTTGTTTTGTCATGTCTTCTGCTCTTGTGTAGTAGGCTTTCATGTGGGTGTGACTGTTTGCTCCTTTTCCTTCTTATTCAGTTGGAATTCTCTTACTGTTAAAAAAAAAAAGAAACCAAAAATCTTCATGGCTTAATATTAACAGTAGAGTGCTGATCCATAGTCAGCACTCATCATATGCTTGCTGAATAAATGAGCAATTTTGGAATACACAACATCATCAGAGTCAGACCAAACCATATGCATTATCTACTTCTTCAAATTTACCTATCGCTAACATTATGAATTTGGGCATATTGCTTATCTCTAAGCCTTAATCTCCTCATCTGTAAAATGATGTTAATCATAAGGAGACATTATTTGAATATAATGAAATAGAATTAATAAATTATCTAGTATAGTACTTGAAACCTGGTAGGTAGCTTATTAGCTATGTTCACCGGACCCTCCCTGTTTTTTGTACAGGCAACACATCACCATGCGTTTGAATAAGACCTTGAATTTCTACTCAGTATTTAATTCAAAGCCTGATTTTAATTTAGCTATTTGTAAGCACAACCTTTCCATGGAATTTTAAAGATTTTTATCAATATATAAACTGTGACTTTTATTGAGGAAAAAAATACCTACTAAATTTGTATTCTGCACAAAATTGTTTAGTAATAAATTTCACCTATTAAAAATTGTAAAAAGGAAAGTGATAGATGTGCTCTCAAATTTGTGCCAGTTAACTGTAAATTTTTGACAATTTGATTTCTACTTTGAAATAAAAAAGATATTGTTAACTGCTTCTAAACTACAATCATTTGTTTTTGTTGTTACTCAACTGTTAGTTGCTCAGTGTTGCTTGATTCTTTGCAATCCCATGGACTGTAGACCACAAGTCTCCTCTGCCCATGGAATTCGCCAGATAAGCATACCGGAGTGGATTGCCTTTCACTTTTCAAATCTGTATATAATTCACTACTTGCGTATAAGGAGAGGATTGGACTCAGATCTTATTATTTATTCAGACTGAGAACAAGTTAAGATTCGGGGTTGGGAACCAGCTAAGGGAGAGTCCCACCAGTAGATGAATGAAGTTCTCTATTTTTTACTGATGAAGAGGAGAAACTTGTAACTTTGTTCCACATTAGCCAAATTCACAATTTATGGAATAATACAGGGAAAACCACAAATAACTTGTCATTAGAGCTACTCATTTCTTTCAATAACCTACTCTCCTCTACTTGTTTGTTTCCTTGAGGATAAATATTTAAAACTAACAAACAAGAAAAAACAAGAAAATCTTTTCCGTGTATTCTTTCTCAGTCAGAAAAATTGAGTTCGGCCAAACATCAACATGAATCAACCATAGGTATACATGTGTTCCCTCCCTGAAACCAACACAATTCTGTAAAGCATTTATCCTTCAATTAAAAAAATAAATTAATTTTAAAAGAAAATAATTGAATTTCCCACAGCTTCCAATAAGTTGTTTCAGTAAATATCAAATCTGAACGAAGCTATTTTTTAAAGTAACCATGTAGGCATTTAATAATTATTAGAATAAAAACACAAAAGATACTAATTATATTCTGGTTATTTGGCTCTGCATATTTCATTGTGTTCTGAATTCTGAAATATTTCCTTTATCACAAAGAGAAATGACTGCAAGCCCATTCTAACATTCAGCTGAACTACAATAAGGAACAAACAACCTGCAACTGGAAACAGAGATTGGAGCTCTGGAAAATAGCTTGGAATAACTATATTTAACAAATTAATGTAGCTACAATGATATTTTTAAAGGTTTCTCTCATACATAAAAAATAAAATAATAGCCATTTGTCCCTATCTTACAAAGACTGGTACTTAATAACTAATCATTTGAAATTTCCCCATTTTCAAGTAAAGTATTCACTGAACATAAAAGAAAAGGAGCATCGCGTAGGCCCACATTTGCTGAAAAAGTAGATTATTTTACTTCTGTGGTATGAAAGACTTTCACTTTTACATTCTGTAGGAATGATCTCTGGCAAATTGCCAGAAGATGTGAAGAGTGAAAGTGTTAGTCGCTCAGTCTTGTCCGACTCTGCGACCCGGTGGACTGTAGCCAGCCAGGCTCCTCTTTCCATGCGATTCTCAGGCAATACTGGAGTGAGTAGCCATTCCCTTCTCCAGGGAATCTTCCCAACCCAGGAATCAAACCTGGCTCTCCTGCTGTGCAGGCAAATTCTTTATCATCCAAGCCACTAAGTCCAGAGCTACCCTGAAGAATAAGATTAAAATGCTGCCATCCAAAATTATCTTTCTTATTGCAACTTCTAAAACATTCATATTATTGAATCAAGGCTTTGACTAAGCAATACTCTTGTTTCTCCTTATTTTTCTACATGAAAGCAGTCCTAAATATTTATAGACATTCTGATGATTGCTCATTTATCAAATCATTGATTTCAAAATGGAATTATAGCTCACAATTTCACATTGTATTTAGCTGCATTGAGCAGCTTCAGCTGCATGAAACAAATTTTGGTAAATTCTCTCATTTTTATCCAGCTACAAACATATTCTAATTTTCCTTATTATGGCTTCTTAGATACACCCATCATTTAAAAGTGGACACTTAATTTCCAAATACATGTAATTTTTAATGTATCTTTGATATTAATTTCTCATTTAAGTGCTTTCTTCTCTGCAAAAAAAAAAATAATAATAATCACTTAGACTTTTTTGAAAAGAAAGAATGGCATTGATACAGTACTCAGACAGATGAAGTATGAATATTGGGTCATAAGGGATATAATATGGGAGAAAGGAGAGAGAGGGCTTCCGAGGTGGCACTAATGGTAAAGAACCCACCTGTCGATGCAGGAGACAAGAGATGCAGATTTGATTCTGGGTTGGAAAGATTCCCTGGAGGAGGGCATGGCCACCCACTCCAGTATTCTTGCCTGGAGAATCCTATGGACAGAGACTGGTGAACTGTGGTCCATAGGGTCACAAAGAGTTGGACACAACTGAAGTCACTTAGCACACAGCACAAAAAAAGAGACAATAAAATAAGCATGAAGGAACGCAGAAGATGGGATTGAGCCATCATCTGCTTTATAATTTTTTGCTTAGACTCATCCCAGGAAATAACACCCTTATGTTGCTGGAAAAATGAGATTCCTTTTTTAAAATTCATTTTTAGATGGAGGATAATTGTTTTACAATGTTATGTTGGTTTCTGCCATACGTCAACATGAATCAGCCATAGATATGCACATGTCCCTTCCCTCTTTTTTTTTTTTTAATTTTTTTATTAGTTGGAGGCTAATTACTTCACAACATTTCAGTGGGTTTTGTCATACATTGATATGAATCAGCCATAGATTTACATGTATTCCCCATCCCGATCCCCCCTCCCACCTCCCTCTCCACCCGATTCCTCTGGGTCTTCCCAGTGCACCAGGCCTGAGCACTTGTCTCATGCATCCCACCTGGGTTGGCGATCTGTTTCACCATAGATAGTATACATGCTGTTCTTTTGAAATATCCCACCCTCACCTTCTCCCACAGAGTTCAAAATTCTGTTCTGTATTTCTGTGTCTCTTTTTCTGTTTTGCATATAGGGTTATCGTTAGCATCTTTCTAAATTCCATATATATGTGTTAGTATGCTGTAATGTTCTTTATCTTTCAGGCTTACTTCACTCTGTATAAGGGGCTCCAGTTTCATCCATCTCATTAGGACTGATTCAGATGAATTCTTTTTAATGGCTGAGTAATATTCCATGGTGTATATGTACCACAGCTTCCTTATCCATTCATCTGCTGATGGGCATCTAGGTTGTTTCCATGTCCTGGCTATTATAAACAGTGCTGCGATGAACATTGGGGTGCACGTGTCTCTTTCAGATCTGGTTTCCTCAGTGTGTATGCCCAGAGGTGGGATTGCTGGGTCATATGGCAGTTCTATTTCCAGTTTTTTAAGGAATCTCCACACTGTTTTCCATAGTGGCTGTACTAGTTTGCATTCCCACCAACAGTGTAAGAGGGTTCCCTTTTCTCCACACCCTCTCCAGCATTTATTGCTTGTAGACTTTTGGATAGCAGCCATCCTGACTGGCGTGTAATGGTACCTCATTGTGGTTTTGATTTGCATTTCTCTAATAATGAGTGATGTTGAGCATCTTTTCATGTGTTTGTTAGCCATCTGTATGTCTTCTTTGGAGAAATGTCTGTTTAGTTCTTTGGCCCATTTTTTGATTGGGTCATTTATTTTTCTGGAATTGAGCTTCAGGAGTTGCTTGTATATTTTTGAGATTAATCCTTTGTCTGTTTCTTCATTTGCTATTATTTTCTCCCAATCTGAGGGCTCTCTTTTCACCTTACTTATAGTTTCCTTTGTAGTGCAAAAGCTTTTAAGTTTCATTAGGTCCCATTTGTTTAGTTTTGCTTTTATTTGCAATATTCTGGGAGGTGGGTCATAGAGGATCTTGCTGTGATTTATGTCAGAGAGTGTTTTGCCTATGTTCTCCCATAGGAGTTTTATAGTTTCTGGTCTTACATTTAGATCTTTAATCCATTTTGAGTTTATTTTTGTGTATGGTGTTAGAAAGTGTTCTAGTTTCATTCTTTTACAAGTGGTTGACCAGTTTTCCCAGCACCACTTGTTAAAGAGGTTGTCTTTTTTCCATTGTATATCCTTGCCTCCTTTGTCAAAGATAAGGTGTCCATAGGTTCGTGGATTTATCTCTGGGCTTTCTATTCTGTTCCATTGATCTATATTTCTGTCTTTGTGCCAGTACCTACTGTCTTGATGACTGTGGCTTTGTAGTAGAGTCTGAAGTCAGGCAGGTTGATTCCTCCAGTTCCATTCTTCTTTCTCAAGATTACTTTGGCTATTCGAGGTTTTTTGTATTTCCATACAAATTGTGAAATTCTTTGGTCTAGTTCTGTGAAAAATACCGTTGGTAGCTTGATAGGGATTGCATTGAATCTATAGACTGCTTTGGGTAGAATAGCCATTTTGACAATATTGATTCTTCCAATCCATGAACACGGTGTGTTTCTCCATCTGTTTGTGTCCTCTTTGATTTCTTTCATCAGTGTTTTATAGTTTTCTATGTATGGGTCTTTTGTTTCTTTAGGTAGATATACTCCTAAGTATTTTATTCTTTTTGTTGCAATGGTGAATGGTATTGTTTCCTTAATTTCTCTTTCTGTTTTTTCATTGTTAGTATATAGGGATGCAAGGGATTTCTGTGTGTTAATTTTATATCCTGCAACTTTACTATATTCATTGATTAGCTCTAGTAATTTTCTGGTAGAGTCTTTAGGGTTTTCTATGTAGAGGATCATGTCATCTGCAAACAGTGAGAGAAATGAAAATGGAGAGATCACAACAGACAACACCGAAATACAAAGGATCATAAGAGACTACTACCAGCAGCTCTATGCCAATAAAATGGACAACTTGGATGAAGTGGACAAATTCTTAGAAAAGTATAACTTTCCAAAACTGAACCAGGAAGAAATAGATGATCTTAACAGACCCATCACAGGCAAGGAAATCGAAACTGTAATCAAAAATCTTCCAGCAAACAAAAGCCCAGGACCAGATGGCTTCACAGCTGAATTCTACCAAAAATTTAGAGAAGAGCTAATACCTATCTTACTCAAACTCTTCCGGAAAATTGCAGAAGAAGGTAAACTTCCAAACTCATTCTATGAGGCCACCATCACCCTAATTCCAAAACCAGATAAAGATGCCACAAAAAAAGAAAACTACAGGCCAATTTCACTGATGAACATAGATGCAAAAATCCTTAACAAAATTCTAGCTAACAGAATCCAACAACATATTAAAAAAAATCATACACCACGACCAAGTGGGCTTTATCCCAGGAATGCAAGGATTCTTCAATATCCGCAAATCAATCAATGTAATACACCACATTAACAAATTGAAAGATAAAAACCATATGATTATCTCAATAGATGCAGAGAAAGCCTTTGACAAAATTCAACACTCATTTATGATTAAAACTCTCCAAAAAGCAGGAATAGAAGGAACATACCTCAACATAATAAAAGCTATATATGACAAACCCACAGCAAGCATCACCCTCAATGGTGAAAAATTGAAAGCATTTCCCCTGAAATCAGGAACAAGACAAGGGTGCCCACTCTCACCACTACTATTCAACATAGTGTTGGAAGTTTTGGCCACAGCAATCAGAGCAGAAAAAGAAGTAAAAGGAATCCAGATAGGAAAAGAAGAAGTCCCTTCCCTCTTGAAGCTCCCTCCCAACTCGCACCCAAGCCCAGCCCTCTAGGTTGTCACAGAGCACCACGCTGAGCCCCCGCATCATACAGCAAATTCCCACTCGCTATCTATTTTACATATGGCAGCGTATATATTTCAATGTCACTCTCTCAGTTCATCCCACCCTCTTGTTCCCCTGCTGTGTTCACGAGTCTGTTCATGTCTGCCTCTCTGTTGCTGCCCTACAAATAGGCTCATCAATACCATTTTTCTAGACTCCATGTATATGTGTTAATATAGGATATTTGTTTTTCTTTTTCTGACATATCATTCTGTATAACAGGCTCTAGGTTCATCCACCTTACTAGAACTGGCTCATGTTCATCCCTTTTAACGGCTGAGTAATATTCAATAGTATATCTGTATCACATCTTTATCCATTCATCTGTCAATGGATGTCTAGGTGGCTTGCAAGTCCTGGCTATTGTAAACAGTGCTGCAGTGAACACTGGGGTACATGTGTCTTTTAGAATTGTCATTTTCTCAGAGTATATGCCCAGTAGTAGGATTGTTGGATAGCTTTATTGCTAGTTTTTTAAAGAAATCTCCATACTGTTCTACATAGTGGCTGTATCAATTTACATTTCCACCAACAGTGCAAGAGGGTTCTCTTTTCTCCACATCCTCTCAAGCATTTATTGTTTGTAGATTTTTTGATGATGGCCAGTGTGAGATCATACCTCATTGTAGTTTTGATTTGCGTTTCTCTAATAATAAGCAGGGCTGAGCATTTTTTCATGTGTTTATTAGCCATCTATGTGTCTTTGGAGAAATGTCTGTTTAGATCTTCTCTCCATTTTTTTATTGGGTTGTTTGTTTTTCTGTTATGGAACTGCTTGTATATTTTGGAGATTAATCCTTTGTCAGTTGCATCACTTGCAATTATTTTCTCCCATTCTGAAAGCTGTCTTTTCATCTTGTTTGTGATTTCCTTTGCTGGGCTAAAGCTTTTAAGTTTGATTAGATCCCACTTTTAATTTTTTGTTTTTATTTCCATTGTTCTAGGAGGTGAGTCATAGAGGGTCTTACTGTGATTTAAGTCAGTGTGTTCTGCCTATGTTTTCCTCTAAGAGTTTCATAGTTTCTGGTCTTACATTTAGGTCTTTAATCCATTTTGAATTTATCTTTTTATATGGTGTTGGGAAGTGTTCTGATTTCATTCTTTACATGTATCTGTCCAGTTTTGCCAGCACCACTTATCAAAGAGACTATCTTTTCTCCATTGTATATTGTTGCCTCCTTTGTCAAAGATAAGGTTCTTGTAGGTGTACGTGTTTATCTCTGGGCTTTCTATCTTGTTCCATTGGTCTGCATTTCTGTTTTTGTGCCAGTACCATACTGTCTTGATGATTAGCTTTGTAGTATAGACTGAAGTCATGAAGATTGATTGCTCTAGCTCCATTCTTCTTTCTCAAGATTGTTTTGGCTATTTGAGGTTTTTTGTGTTTCCATACAAATTGTGAAATTTTTTGTTCTAGTTCTGTGAAAAATACCATTGATAGTTTGATAGGAACAGTATTGAACTTGTAGACTCTATTGGGTAGTATAGTCATTTTCACAATATTGATTCTTCCAATCCAGGAACATGGTATATCTCTTCATCTATTTATGTCATCTTTTTGATTCTGTATACAACCCTTTTGTCTCCTTGGCAGTTATATGCCTAGGTACTTTATTCTTTTTGCTGCAATGGTAAATGGGGTTGATTTTTAATTTCTATTTCTGATGGAAAGATGAGATTCTTGATGTGTTTCTCTGCCTTCTTCCAGTTCTGACTTGTAGGGAAAAAAAAACAAAACATTTATCTTGTTCAATTCTGTTCAGTTGCTCAGTTGTGTCCAGCTCTTTGTGACCCCATGGACTGCAGCACGCCAGGCTTCCTTGTCCATCACCAACTCCCGGAACTTGCTCAAACTCGTATCCACTGAGTTGGTGATGCTAACCAACCATCTCATCCTCTGTTGTCCCTTTGTCCTCATGCCTTCAATCTTTCCCAGCATCAGGATCTTTTCCAAGGAGTCAGTTCTTCACATCAGGTGGTCAAAGTATTGAAACTTCAGCTTCAGTATCAGTCCATCCAATGACTATTCAGTACTGATTTCATTTAGGATTGACTGGCTTGGTCTCTTTCAGTCCAAGGGACTCTCAAGAGTCTTCTCCAACACTAAAGTTCAAAAGCATCAATTCTTTGGTGCTCAGCTTTCTTTATCATCCAACTTTCACATCCATACATTTATCTTGAAATGGATTTTAAAAAGCGGGTGACAGTACTCTTAAGAAACTCAGTCATGGGGTTTAGTAGACTTTCCTAATGAGCAGACTACACCAAGGGAGCAAGCCATTGTTGTGTAGGTTCCACAAATCTGTTTTACATATCCTATTACAAATTTGACTTGGTATAACAATTTTCAGTAGTTGTGATTACATATCCATTACTATGTACTTTTAATGTACATTATCTCATTTAACTCACAGAGCAAGAATTAGCATGTCAGTCTCAGTTAACCCTCAAAGGAGCTCTATTGGCAGGTACTGTATTTTCCCTCTGATTTTAATAGGCAAGGAAACTCAGCCTAACCACTAATAATACTCCCCCAAGGATATGCAGCTAATAAGCGTACAAGTGACTATTGAAGCCCAGGTATGTCTGTTTCAAAATCCTGCACTTTCAAAATCCTTATCCTAAGTATATTTTATCTTCTGAAAGAAAACTATGATAATGCAAAATACTTAGTCTATTATCAATATTTTGAGAAGAATGTTTTCATAATGAAGTCTATGACATGTTAGTATAGATTTCCAAAAGAGTATGTCAAATCTTTTCTTAAAACGTGAGAAAATTGGCTGGGTGATCAATATTAATTATAGTAGCTAACATTAATGAATATCAATTATGTTCCAGACACTGTGCAAAGCATTTTGCATACAACTATATGAGGTAGATGATTTTTATTTCCATTTTATCAATTAAGAAACAGGCTTAGAAAAGTCAAATACTCCTTAAATAAACATTGGATCCAGAGTTTAAACCTGAACAATTTTGAAATGAAGGGCACTCTTTTTCCATTATGCTATAGTACCACCAAAATGTATAGACTATTCAAAATCACCTGCATAGGACATCTTTGAAGAAAACTTGAATTAATCAGAGCTTCAAATTATTCTGGAATAGGAGGAGACTCGATATTGTAAGGATGCCAATTCTCCCTAAATTAAGCTCTAAATTTAATGAAATTGCGATCAATATTCCAACTGGAGGGCAGAAATAGGTCAAGGAGGTGATAGCTATAGGGGAGCAGTTTTCAGCTCACTATAAGAAAGCATCTTCTATGAGTTAGAATTATCCAGAAATGGAACAGAATGTAAAATAGTCAACCTTCTGTCACCAAAAGGATTCCAATGGAGAATAAATTGACAACCTGTTGAGGGATGCTCAAATAGCATTAGAAAACTATCATTTTCTGAGAGTCTGTTTCTTAGGAACTGTACTATCCACTTTCACCTTTAGTTGCATTCAATTTTCATACTTACTTTATAGGCACGCAAAATGGTTGATAGTGGGTAAGAACATAGATTGGGTCATCACATGGAGCTGAGCTTGAATCTCAAGTCTGCCCCTTATCAGCTGCACAGCTGAGAGAAATGTCCCTAACTACTTAGATGTCACTTTCTTAGTTTGCAAAACAATCATAGTAAGAGTCACCTCACCGTGTTCTTTTTTTTTTTTTCTCACCGTGTTCTTATAAGATTAAATATAATATTAGAAGAGCATTAGCATATTACCAGATGCATGTCAAGTTTTAGCAAGCAGGAGTTATTATTATTGATAGGGAGAAACTGAATCTCACATGAATTAAGTCATAAGCACATATTCAGTTGAACTAGGTAATCTTTAATACTTTAACTTTGAAATCCTATGAATTTTTAGATTTATAATTAACTTGCCCCATTCTTACAATTTTGCAAAAACTTGATATAAAAAATTAGATGCTATGTAAAATTCATAATTACCCAATTAAACATTATCAGCTAATTTAATGGTGCATGCTTAAATTAACTAATTCAACATTTTAATATCTATTTAAAGAAAGAAAACAAAAAAATTAAGGAATAAGGAACTTGAAGCCAGGCAACTCATCAGGCGATTGACCTATTTAAGATATGTTTCCTAAGGGAATGGTGAAATATATATATTTTATAGGGTTAGAAGAAATACCAGTATTTAAATACCAATGCTTCAGATGAATTTTAACACAGCTGCTGTTTCTCCTTTGACTCTTGGTAGGATGAATAGAAATCTCAGAAATTTCTGTGAATTCTTTCCAGGAGACAAATCACTCTCCTACTGGGAATGCTTCAGAATTAGGGCTGCTAGAAGGTAGATAAACATGGTCTGAAGAGATTGGTTTTAACTACACTGTGAAACAAGTAATATTCAATATCTTAAAACCAAGTTGAGATGCACCAGTGGCAGACCTTTCTGGGACCCTACTCTTTAGTGAGCATTATTAAACTTTCATTTTCTATGTGTTTTCTCTAATGAACTTGGGTATATGTATGGTTTATGTAACATGGATTGAAATTGATATATAACTTGAGAGACTGGTAGGCTGAGTGAGAGAGTGTAATATCACCTGTCTTCATTCAATAAGAAGGAAACAAGGGAAAGATATAACAGCTAAATTGCCTGGAGGGGGAGTTATAGCTAGAGGACCAGACTGTGACAATTTTCCTGGCATGGACAATTTTCTGGGCAAAGCTCAACAAAGAACAGGCATGAGAAGGATGGAGGCCAAGTAGAATCACAAATTAAATTTTGACAACTGTGAAGGACAAACTCAATGGTCGGTAGATTGTACCTAGCAATAACCAAATAAAAGATTTTCTAAATTAGAGCAACTATAGCAGTGATTTTCCAACAGCTAATTCTTAAAAAAAAAAAGTTTTACTGGTATACAATTGGCATAAAATAAACCACAATTTAAAATGTAAAATCTGAAAAGTTTTGAAATAAGTAAATACACCCATGAAACCATCTCTACAATCAAGATAGGGACCATATCTACCACCCTTGGAGGCTTCCTTCTGATGCTTTGCATTCCCTTGCATTCCTACTCTTATTACTGATTATAGTTGGCCCTTGAACAACACATGTTTGAACTGTGGGGATCCACTTATAGGAGGATTTTTTGCAGTAAATGCATACTGAGAGTACTTCATGATCCACAGTTGGTTAAACCTGAATCTGCAGAATCTCGGATACAGATGTCGGATTATTAATGTGATACTCAATTGTGTAGGGGGATTGACACCCCTACACTCTGAGTTGTTCAAGGTCAGCTGTAGGTCATCTTTTCTAGAATTTTACGTAAACAGAGTTATACAGTATGGATTCTTAGTGGTCTGGCTTCTTTGACTCAGCATAATTATTTTGGAAATCAAACATGTTGCGTGTATCAGGAGTTCTTTCTTGTGTACTGCTGAATACTGTTCTATTATTTGGGTATACTACAATTATCTTATTCATTAACCTGCTGAAGGAAAATTTGCATTCCGCTCCCCCGGCCCCGCCCAGTTTGGACCATTGAAATAATAGCTGCTATGAGTGTTCAGGTGTTTGTCTTTGTACGGACATATGCTTTACTGTCACTAGGGTCGATAACTAGGAGTGGGCTGTTCAGATCTTATGGGTTAACTGTTACATGTTTCTCATTTTTTAAGAATCTGTCTACCTGTTTTTCAAAGTGGCTGTACTAGAAGTGTGAGTTCCTATTGCTCCATATTCTGGACATCGCTTGATATGATCAGGATTTAGAATTTTAGCCATTCTGACAGATGTACTGTGGCATGTTATTGTAGTTTTAATTTGCAATTTCTTAATGATTTGTGATGCTGAGCAAATTTACATGAGTTTATTTGCCAACAATATATCTTCCTTGGTGAAATAATGTTTCATATTTTTTGCCTTTATTTTGAAAATTAACTTGTTTTCATATCATTGAATTTTGGGAATTCTTTACATATTCTAGATACAAGTTTTTTATCAGGTGTATGATTTGCAATTTTTCCACCCTTCCTGTTATTTAACTTCAAAAAGTATATTTTAAAGTACTTAAAATCATTATGAAGAAATTTTAAAGCAATTTTAATTTTAATAAAATAAAATATAAATAAATAAAATAAACATTTTAATAAAATAAAATTTTAACTTTTAATAAAATCAGATTATCAACATTTTCTGTTACAGATTGTGCTTTTGGTGTCACATCTAACAAATTTTTGTACCGAAGGCCATGAGATTTTTCCTATGTTATCTTTTAAATATTTTGTTATTTTAGATTTTCCATTTAGGTATATGATCCATTTAGAGTTAAGTTTTGTATGTTTTCTGAGAGATGGGTACAATAAAGAACAGAAATGATATGGACCTAACAGAAACAGAAGATATTAAGAAGAGGTGGCAAGAATACACAGAAGAACTGAACAAAAAAGATCCTCATGACCCAGATAACCACAATGGTGTGATCACTCACCTAGAACCAGACATCCTGGAATGTTAAGTCAAGTGGGCCTTAGGAAGCATCACTACGAACAAAGCTGGTGGAGGTGATGGAATTCCAGTTGATCTATTTCAAATCCTAAAGGATGATGCTGTGAAAGTGCTGCCTGCAATATGCCAGCAAATTTGGAAAACTCAGCAGTGGCCACAGGACTGGAAAAGGTCAGTTTTCATTCCAATCCCAAAGAAAGGCAATGCCAAAGAATGCTCAAACTACCACACAATTGCACTCATCTCACATGCTAGCAAATTAATGCTCAAAATTCTCCAAGCAAGGCTTCAACAGTATGTGTACAGAGAATTTCCAGATATTCAAGCTGGATTTAGAAAAGGCAGAGGAACCAGGGATTAAATTGCCAACATCCGTTGGATCATCAAAAAAGCAAGAGAATTCCAGAAAAATGTCTATTTCTGCTTTATTGACTATGCCAAAGACTTTGATTGTGTGAATCACAACAAACTGGAAAATTCTTAAAGAGATGATAATACCAGACCACCTTACCTGCCTCCTGAGAAATCTGTATGCAGGTCAAAAAGCAACAGTTGGAACTGGACATGGAACAACAGGTTGGTTCCAAATTGGAAAAGGAGTACATCAAGGCTGTATATTGTCACCCTGCTTATTTAACTTATATGCAGAGTATATCATGCGACATGCTGGGCTGGATAAAGCAAAAGCTGGAATTAAGATTGCATGCCGGAAGAAATATCAGTAACCTCAGATATGCAGATGACACCACCTTTATGGCAGAAAGTGAAAAACTAAAGAGCCTCTTGATGAAAGTGAAAGAGGAGAGTGAAAAAGTTGGTTTAAAACTCAACGTTCAGAAAACTAAGATCATGGCATCTGGTCCCATCACTTCATGGCAAATAGATGGGAAAACAGTGGAAACAGTGAGAGACTTCAATTTATTGGGCTCCAAAACCACTGCAGATGGTGACTGCAACCATGGAATTAAGACACTTGCTTCTTGGAAGAAGAGTTATGACCAACCTACACAGCATATTAAAAAGAGACATTACTTCAACAAAGGTCTGTCTCGTCAAAGCTATGGTTTTTCCAGTAGTCATGTATGGATGTGAGAGTTGGATCATAACAAAGCTGAGCACCAAAGAATTGATGCTTTTGAACTGTGGTGTTGGAAAAGACACTTGAGAGTCCTTTGGACTACAAATAGATCAAACCAGTGCATCCTAAAGGAAATCAGTCCTGAATATTCATTGGAAGGACTGAGGCTGAAGCTGAAGCTCCAATACTTTGGCCACCTGATTTGAAGAAATGACTCTTTGGAAAAGAACCTGATGCTGGGAAAGATTGAAGGCAGGAAGAGAAAGGGATGACAGAGGATTAGATGGTTGGATGGCATCACTGACTCGATGGGCATGAGTTTGAGCAAGCTCTGAGAGTCGGTGTTGGATAGGTGTGCTATAGTCCATGGAGTCAGACATGACTGAGCAACTGAACTGGACTGAACTGAGGTATAAATTAAAAATGAGCTCATGTTCACTAACTCCCTGAGCATTATATCTTACAACTTGATATTTAATCAATTAATTTAGATGCCTCAACAACCAGGGATAGGTGTATTTAGATCTTCTTTATGATTTATTACTACAAACTTCTTAAACTATGTCAATTGAACTGAATGTTAACTTGAATGCAAATGTGACATAGACAAGGTGACAAGAGAGTTAACTTGTATTCATTTTCAAGATGCAATAATTGATTGCTTTGACTGAGCCACTGATTAGTTTCTTAAGAACCCACTGGTCTTTTTAGTACACTTTATATAAGCAAAAATACAGAGCATGGTGAATCCTGAAGAATTATCAAAGGCAGTATATTAGTGGAGGCCCAAACAATTCTAAGTCCAAATTATTACTTTTCTTTCATTTTCTGAAGGGAATATAAAGTACCATTTTTTGTTTAGTCTTTTTCTTAGCAGCTAAAAATTTACTTCAGGGTATATTTTCCATTGATGTTTTTATCTGCTTCATCCTTGTTAAACTGTGGGTCATAATTGCCCATGTAAAATATTCCAGCATCCTGATTAGCCAGTAACTACTCATAAGATCTTCCTTTATGGATTACATCCTTCCTCATCACTTATCCCAAGGATTTCTCTGGAATGAATGCCTCCCACTATGTGCCAGTGGGGGATTATATATTCTTGGTAATCTGCTTAAATTTTTATTAGTCTGTTCCTCAAGTTTCCTCATCCTCTGGATGTGCCCCATGAACTCTGCGACCTTTCATCTTTCCTGCCCACAGACCTGAATCAGTGTTTCTGGATCAACGTCAATTCCTGTGAGAATTAATAAAGGTTAATGGAACATTGGTATTGTTATTTAATTGCTAAATTCGTGCTAAAAGTTGTGTCTAACTCTTTGCAACCCCATGAACTGTAGCTCACCAGGCTCCTCTGTCCATGGGATTTCCCAGGCAAGAATACTGGAGTGCGTTGCCATTTTCTTCTCCAGGAGATCTTCCTGACCCAGGGATCGAACCTAGGTCTCCTGTGTTGCAGGCAGGCTCTTTACCATCTGAGCTAGCAAGGAAGTCCTAATGGAATATTGGATAATGTTAAATATTAAATATAAAGTTAAAGTTAAATATTAAATCAATGATACTACCTATCACTGAAAACTTCTATGTGTTTTTTAATAAACAAAGAGAAACAGATTAGAATGAATTAATCTTCATAAACATGCTAGCATATATAGTTTCTTAAATACAATTGGTTTACAGGTTTTTTTTTTAAAGCAAAATAAACTATTGTCAGGGAGTCCATTCTCATTGCAAAGTAAAACATTTCACAATGCCTGTGTACCAGAAAAGCTCTCCCAACTGCACTTGTTACTGATTCCATTTGACAAGTGGCTGCTTCTCGATAATTACTGTACAAACCATTACTTCCAAAATAAATTAAACTCTCATCACTTTATCCTGCTCTTCTACATTCATTAATAAGTATCTTGTAAAATAGGTGGCTGAACCTGCATTAGTAAGTGCAGAAGCTTATGTTAAAAGATTGTGCTTTTGTGTATCTTCTGTCTTTGAAAGCTCTGTTCAGCTCATCTGAAATAAAAGTCCAGGGACTTTTATTGGGTAGGGATGGGGTGGAGCCAAACTCTAAATGTAAAGGGGATTTCTAACTCATTTTTATTTAATCATCTTAAATTTAGTTAATTATATATATATATAAACTCTCCTTATAAGGCCAGTTTTATCTATTAAAGAGTCTGTGATACATACGGTACATTCTTTTGATTTTCACTAAGTAGAGCATCTGTTCATGTTTCAGAGGCAGCCTCTTCTTACATGGGACTTACGTGGGGCTGAAATATGGCAAAACTGAGCAGATTTTTTGTCTTGAAACCTGATTGTAAATCATGCTTATCTAATTATCAGTGCAACAATTTGAACATATCTTCGATTTCCTTGTACTTTAAAAGATTTCCTGAGTGTTTCAAACAGAGATTAACATTGCACAGTAAATATTTATTAGTAATACTGGTTTCTCTAAATGGTAATAAACTTCTTTTGCTTTACAGCTTATTATTATGATAAAATGTACATTTTTTTTCTGACTAAATTATACATTTCTGATCACCAAATGAAATCTTCAAAGCTTCTGTTTACCATTCCCAAATAATTAGAATATATGTGTTATTGTTCTAAATTTGTTCTATTTCTCAACTCTTGGTATGACTGATCATATGGGATTTTCATTCAACAAACATTTATTGAGTACTAGAAGAGTGCTTGGTTTTCTGCTAGGTGCTGTATTAAAGATGCCAATTTATTCTGATTTTAAGGTACATACCAAGTTCAAACTGCAATGTCTTTGGAGCACTATTGTAATTATTTCCTCTGTTTCTTCTTTCTCAGTGCAACTGACTCTCAGTAATGTAAGTATATATAATGACAATTCTCAATACTGATTGACTATACATTTTGTAGCAAATATTAGATGTGCTTGCCAAAGTTACTTAAAGATATAGTCTTTGTTTTTAGCAATGTCCCAAATTTTCTCACCTTATTCTGTAAATAACCTTGCCTCCAGAGATTTTAAAATTACTGCCATGAGACCCCAAAGCAAACAATTATTCTCCAAGACAGTTCTGATATAAGATATAATGTCTCAAAGATTCTCTGACAAATAGCCAAATCAAACTGACAGTGTAAAATGAAGCACTTGTAGAAAAGCCTAGATTTTTCTTTCTTTTTAAAATATAAAATCCCTTCTCTGCAAAAAAAAAAAAAAATTATTATAGGATAAGATATATATGTATTGTTGATAAAATACCTGCCAAAATTATTTGTGAGCCCCCAGATAACACTGGGTTACATATTTCCCTCACTTTAAACTTAAAGAAAATGTTTAGAAATATTTATCCAGTTATCCATGGTCACCCTATAATTTATGGTATTAAAGTCAGAACTCAAAATTTTCTGATTCTCTGAGATGGACCAATATTGGGAAATACTGTCAGACTTCTCAGTTTTCTTCCATAAAATTTCTTCCTAAGATCTCCATCTGGTCTTCTTCACTTATCTTCGTATAACTTATATAGTTATAAAATTATATTTTTTATCTCAGATGATTTCTAATCTATTTCCTGACACCTCTTATCCATTTATTTCACTGGTAACCCAAGTAAAATAATTTCTCTTTTTAAAATATAAATGGCATGCAATTTCTAAAATTCTTCATATTTTATGTTAACTTGGAAGGGGGAGTGTTGATGCTTACATTTTCCCCTTCCACAGTATGATATTACAGCCCAGAAAATAAAAGATTACCTATATTCAGACTTAAAAAGAATAAAAGGATAGCTGGTGGTTGTTGAGAAGACAATCTAATCCAAGTAAAATGGAGCCTTAAAAGAAATTTGTGATAACAAATTCTTTAAAGATAATTCATGTCATATTTATGTTATCAAATCATATTGGTGATGTAAGAAACGAGAATAATAAAGAAATTAAATCCTTTTGCATCAAGAATAGTTAATCCCATACTTATCATTTTTGCAAATCCAGAGGAATTTAGGATATTGAGAAATTAGAAGGTATTTTACAAGACAGTCTAGTACAATGATTTTACAAGACAGATATTTTGGGGCTGCTCTAATGTTTAAAAGATTCTCTTGATTTCAAACTAAAATTCTCCCATTTGTAATGTCTTCCCATAGGTCCATTGCTTCTTCTGAAACAATGTAGATTTGCCACATAATTTCCATTAAAGTTAGTAAGAATAAGTATTATGTCTACATGAATTTTTTTCTTCACACTGAACAACTCTAATGCCTTCAACAGGGTCAATGATCATTTTCCACGCCCTCTTCCATCATGATAGCTTCTGATGTGTATCTTGGGCTTGTCAGTTCCTTCTGAAGATGAGGTACCTACTTCTTTTGTGGTAGTGTAGATGTTGCTGAGCAGAGATAACTACATTTTATAATGAATACAAAACAAATGTGAAGCTTTGTTGTTGGATCATATAAAACTTATGGTAAATGAAATAACCACTTTATAATAAACTCAGTTTTTTAGCTGTAAAATAAGGATGCTGAACAAGATGGTTTATAAGATCTTTTCTGATTCTAAAATTACTGGAAATGATTTGGTAGTAATCACCTTTGTTGTCCTTAAACTTCCTAATAGTGATTTCTGTGTCTCCAATCCAAATAGTGGTAGAACAATATAAACCCAAATGTGGCAGATTGTTAGATACTTTGTTGCAGAGTGATTTCAATCCATTAGATAACCATTAAATAACAATCCATTAAATAACAACTGAGGTACAGTTGTTCAACCAATCACTGAAATACCTATCATTTAATCCTCATGTTCCTAAGTACTAAACATATTCGTTTGGTGTCCCATTACAATGATGAGTATAAGGCAGATGTTATTTTCATCATTTGAAAAACTGAAACTTAGAGAGTTTTTTTCTCAAATGATACAACTATTAAGTACAAAAATAGTGTTAAAGTGTGTTTGTTATTACTGCACAAAATTAAGGTGTATTTTGTTGATGACTTCATATATAATAACCTAAAATGAAACTCAAAGTAGTAAATATTCTTTTGTTATATTTTGGTTTTAGGGATTCATTTTAGCTCCTCCTTTAAGTCCTTTCTAACCCTGCTAATTCAGTATACTCCCTCAGATTCTCTATGACACTTCTGTAGATTTTAGCTTGTTGTGCTTTACACGATAGATATGTGCACATTTGTTTAAACATCCCTCCAATAATGTACACCCCTCAAGGCCAGAAACTATATTTTAATCACCACGATGTCAAAAAAGAGATCTAACTCAGCTCTTACACAGAAAAGACATTTCATAAATATTTCTTGAAATGAATTGAATTGAATAAAAATGAATTGAGTACCACATTTCATAGCCTTTAAGCTTTAAGTCTGAATGATGAACTAAATTGTCAGAGATGTCCTTAGGAGATTAAGAAGAAATTAATTTCTTATCTTCTGAACATGCACAAAATAGCAATCTCATAATAATTATAGGACATTATTTGGAAACCACTCAGTGTATAATTTGTTCATTTACTTGCATAAACAAATGTTTATTAAACATACATAGTTTTGAGTTGTGGCTTCTGCTTTGTTTTTTTGCAAATCTTTTGAGTTTCTGAGAATATTGATGAAAAATGTGAAAACTTAGAAAGATCTTTTCACTGATTTTTTTTATGCTTCATAAATTGAGAGGAACTATTGATCTCTTTAGGATTTATTTTGCCTTGATTTCATTAACTCAGCCAAAACATTTTTATTCCTGCATCTCATATTCACAGTGCAGTGTGAAACCAGGACCATTGAGAATTTGCCTGAGGAAAGTGTATGGAGTAACATAAACAGTGGGCCAAGAATAAGGTCCTGAGCAATATTATCTACTGAAGAACAGCATCAAGCATAGAAGTACTCTAAAGAGACAGAGAATGAAATGTCAGACAAGTAAAATAAGATTGATCAGAATGTGGTGTTATGGAAAATGTGATAAGATGTTTCCAGAATGATTAATGATCAAGAGTATTAGATATGTGTGGTAGAAGAATAAGAATTAGAAGAGGAGAAAATCAAGGATGAGGAAGAAGAGAAGGAAGAGGCGGTGTCAGGAAATAAAGAAAGAAAAAGAACAATTTGTATTATTCAGTTAAGTACCTTTCAGCAGTCCCCAACATTTTTGGCACCAGGGACCAGTTCTATGTAAGATAATTTTTCCATGAACCAGGGTGGGAAGGATGGTTTCAGGATGATTCAAGCACATTACATTTATTGTTCACTTTACTTCTATTATTATTCTAGTATCAGTTCCACTTCAGATAATTAGGCATTAGATCCCAGAGGGTTGAGGACCCCTGCTTTATATGCATCATTCCATCTGGTCTTCCAAACAATTTAATGAAGCAAGTACTTTTATAGTAAAATTTCATGATACTACAAATTCATATATAATATGATTGACTGTAGATTCCCAGACCTGGAAATTCCAGGTTAACTGGTTTAGCTCAGTAGTCACTTCACAAACTTTGTAATGGTAGAGAACAGGGCTTACTGTATTATCTCCACTTTACAGATGAGAAGGTACAGTTCAGATATGAAATGATTTCAGCTATCACAATCATGAGACTATCGAAAAGACATTAATTATGTCAGATACTGAGTAATGGTGTGTCACCTTGACTGGGCCATGGGGTGCCCAGGTTAGTATTATTCTGGGTGCATCTGTGACTGTGTTTCTGACTGAGATCAACATTTCAATCATACCCAAGTAAAGCCGATCGCCCTCCCCAAGGTGAGTAGGCATTATTCAATCCAGTCAATTCAGTTCAGTTGCTCAGTCACGTCCGACTCTTTGCGACCCCATGGACTGCAGCACGCCAGGCTTCCCTGCCCGTCACCAACTCCTGGAGCTTGCTGAAACTCATAAACATCAAGTTCATGATGCTTTCTAACCATTTCATCCTCTGTCGTCCCCTTCTCCTCCTGCCTTCAATCTTTCCCAACATCAAGGTCTTTTCCAAGGAGTCAGTTCTTAGCATCAGGTGGCCAAAGTATTGGAGTTTCAGCTTCAGCATCAATCCTTCCAATGTATATTCAGGACTAATTTCCTTTAGGATTGACTGGTTGGATCTTCTTGCAGTCCAAGGGACTCTCAAGGGTCTTCAACGCCACAGTTCAAAAGCATCAATTCTTCAGTGTTCAGCTTATCCATTGAAGGTCTAATTAGAACAAAAAGGCTGATGAAGGGAGAATTCACTCACTGCCCGACTGTCTTCAAATTGGGACGTTGGTCTTCTCCTGCCTTCAGACTCCAGTCTTGGATTGGAACCATTACTTTCCTGCTTCACAGCCCTTCAGGTTTGGGCTGAAACTCTATCATCAGTTCTCCTGGGTCTCTGGACTGCCAACTGTGGATCTTGGGGCTTCTTAGCTCCTATAATGTGAGCCAGTTCCCTACAGGAAATTTCTACATACACACACAAGCACACACATACATGGATGCACACATATGTGTGTGTGTGTGTGTGTCTCTCTCTCTCTCTACATACCTATATAGTTCCTATTGAATCTGTTTCTCTGAAAGACCCTGATGGTATCCCCATCCCCACCTCCACTTACCAGCCAGCTCTAAATTAGCCAGCTAAAAGGCACAGTGCTTGCAATTTAAATGCAGCTTCAAAAGTCCTTCCACACAAAATTTCTGGAGTTGTCACTGGTCACAAGGACTGTGTTAATTAGTGTACAACAGTATCATGGACTTGAGAATACTTTATATTCCTTAAATACAGAATTAATTATTCTTTAAGTAGCCTACTAAATCTGATTCTGCTTCTAGTACTGTGTATTCTCTAAGTACAAAATGAGGAAGTTTCTTTTTGATTCCTCTTAGATTTTGCACTGACAAATAGAGGAACTTCATAGCATCAATATTAGAATTCCCCAGAAACTTGGTATCAGCTCATCTTTCCTCAGAGGCAAAAAAAGTGACCTATTTGTTAAGTCTATTGTTCATTTTCATATGTGTAGCACTAATTAAAACTAAGAAAAGTTCTACTTCCCCTTATAACCTTGGTAAAAACTGGGTACTAAAATAACTAGTCCAACTATGGTCCATGAGCAGCTTCAGGATAGAAATTATGCCCAAGATATTTCAACAGAGATGATGTACTGAAATTTTTGTGAGTCATTTATGATTTCAAGTTAACAGAGTAATGCTGCATTTTTATAAGGTAACTGGTAAGCAAGCACATTAAAAGCAGATATTCATAGCTGAACTGCCCTTCATAAGATCAGATGTCATGTCTTGTATACTGTATTTCCTTCCTTTTACTGAAAAACTTTGGTTGGGAGAAACTCTAAATAGAAAACTAATTTGGAGAGGGAGCTCTTGGCCTTTTTTCATATGATAATTTTTCTACACTAGGAGGTGATGAGGTGGATAAAATGACCATGGGACTTCTACAGTATAGTCCTTCAAGAACCTGAGTAATTTGTTACAAATTACACCACAGGAAAGAGTGTAAACAAGGAATAGTTTACAGAATAGAAATATTTTATATTTCAATCTGGAGGAGTTATGCATGCAATATACTTGATAGTATTTCTATTAGAGGTGTGTTTCTTAGTGCCCCAAAGAATAGGAAAAGTTATAATTAGATGTCATCACTATCAATTTAATTAGATTTTCAAAGAGGGTGTTGGTCCACCTCACCTCTTAGAAGTAGACATCAGGTCATGCCACAGAACTTGCTCACACCTGAACCTTTGATTGTGCCTGTACAAACCAAAAAGGTGGGTTTCAACTACCTGGACTTTAGAAAAACAAAAGGCATTCCATTAGTGAGACATCAGAGGAGTGTGATTTTTATTTTAAATTTTCAAAAACATAAAAATAGAAGGATCTTTGTTGAAATAACTCTAGAATGATTTCTAACACTTGGACTTATGAATTTTTTATTTCAGAGATAAAAAATAAGTTAATAAATTTGGGCCCAGAAAGTGATTTCTGTTTGTTGGTGAGGGTCCCTAAAATAATATGATGCTCAAACCAAGCTCTGCACAGAGTTACTTGTCTACATTTGATAAACAAAATTTCCTTTTGTGATATAAAAAAAAAAAATCACTAAACTTTTTTTAAAATTTGAAAGCCAACAATGAGTGAGCCCTAACATTTATTGATGTGTAGTTCAAGAAAGGTACTCCTATTTTCTAAATATACATCAATAAAGAGTTTATTTCAAACAAGTGCTTAATAGGAACAAAAAAATAAAGAATCTGGTATTTTTCCTCAACATGTTGAGATTCTGCATTTAAGACAACAATTAGATGACTTTCAATACTATTGATATTATGAAGTTTCATCTACATCTGGGGAGATTTCTCTTTACCTTCAGCCATCAGTTTCTTGCCTGTTGTCTTAGTATTAAGAACCTGTCTTTCATACGTTCAGACTGAAGTGAGTCACTGCCTTCATCTGGTTGACTTCAGTTCAGCAAGTACACTCTAGTATCACCTATGCTCTGAGGTCTGTGCCAAAAATAAGGGCTTTGAGTCTAGTCTTTCCTCAGTTCTGCATGGGAGTGATAAACTTCTGTTCATGCCTGGTGAAAGTGCAATTAAAAAAACAAAACTGGCAGAAAAAGAGAATGGCTATCATATGATCGCCCTTGTATGTGGAATTGAAAAAGAAATGATACAAATGAACTTCATTTGCAAAGCAGAAACAGACTTATAGAACAAACTTAGAGTTACCAGGGGGAAAGGATGGGGGAAGTGATAGGGAGTTTGGGATGGACATGTACACATTGCTATATTTGAAATGGGTAACCAATAAGGATCTACCATATTGCACAGGGAACTCTGCTCAAGGTTATGTGGCTGTGTGGATGGGAGGCGGGTTTTAGGGAACTTGATACGCATATGTGTGTGGCTGAATCCCTGTTCACTTGAAACTGTGACAACATTATTAATCAGCTATATCCCAATACAAAATAAAAAGTTAAAAAAATAAAATGGATAACCAACAAGGACCTACTGTACAGCACTGTTCAACACAAGGGACTCTGTTCAATGTGGCAGCCTGGATGGGAAGGGAGTTGGGGGAGGATGGATATGCACATGTGGATGGCTGAGTACCGCTGTGTGCCTGAAACCATCACAACATTGTTAATCAGTTATACTCCAATATAAAATAAAAAATTAAAAAAATTTTAATTAAAAAAACCTCTGAGAGCATAGGGAAAGGACCAAATGTCTCTGCCTCTGTTTAAGCTGGGCTTAAAAGAGTGAATAAAGTTTTACCAACTCATTTGCCCGTTCCTCTCACCGCCCTCCCCCTTTTCTTTCTCCTCGCCATGAGATTTCATGAATGAATATAAGATTATGCGCTTCCCGGCTTACATTGTCTCTGGCTTCCCGTGGCACTTAGAGTAAGATCCAGTGTCCTCTCCGTGGCATGCAAGGCCCTCCACCATCTGGCTTTGGCTGTTTGTTCCAGCCTCATCTTCCCTGGGTGCCTGCTCTGTCCCAGCCAGGCTATTCTATCAGTGGAATCCCAAACCTGCAGCAGACTCTGGCAGCTACCTTACCACCGCTGGAAATCCCTCCCGATCTCTACATTTTCAGATTCTTTTTCCATTTTAAATAATAGTGAAGAATCTAGTTGAGTTTTCTTTGTACAAATAAGTATACCAATTTACATTTTGGTATAATTTTACCAACATAAGGATCAGCTTTTAAAAGACGGCCAAATCTAATGTAAAAAAATAAATAAAAAGATATGGGAAGTGTTCATGGTGTCTATTCCTTGGAGCCCTTGGCCAGTGCTGTTGGTCTTTTGTGGCACTAAATTCACAAATGTAAGAAAAATTAAAAACAAATTACCTCCTCCTCTTTTTATGTTTTCAACATTACCCTTGTCTTTGAGTGTTCCCCAATGGGGGTACATAGGGTCAGTTGGCACATAAGGAGCGAGGTTTTAACACTATTTCAGTTTTGTTGCAATCTTCCCTTTATGGGAAGGCTAACATTCCAATATTATTAAAAATGCAAACCAATAAGACATGAAATGGCTTGCTTATTGCTAACATTTATGCAAAACCACTTAAAATGTTAAAAAATATTAATCTCCTACCCTATGTAGCAATTAATGCTGCACAGATGATGACAATTGTTTTTTCCAGTGGAAAATCACCAGCAATCCACATTCTCTTCTTCTGCTTAATTAACACAACTATATATATCCGTCAAAGTCACAGGAAACGGGTGTAATTGCTTTTGTAAATTCAACCAGTCTCCAGTGAAGAACTGATTGGTAAATTAAACGCAAATAATTTGGAGCTTAAAAAAAATCAGGAATATAGACATTCTTGCCCCGTATTGTATGAGGTGATACAAAGGTCAGAGAAAGAAAAGAAAAAGTGAAAAATTCCTGGACCTGTCCTTGATTCTCTGTTGAGATATTAGGTACATTTTAAAGACCATTTGTCAACCAGACATCATGTTATATAGAACAATTATACTTTATACGCAGCCACTACATTGTTGTGAACATAGATGTGTGCTGAATTGATCTGGAATCAAAGATTGTGTGTGTGTATGTGTAAAGTAACCCTAAAGTTTTTGAAAAGCAGAAGAAAACAAACACTGCAGAAACAATGTGGAAAATAATTTTAAAAATTTTACTTGTATTTTTATCTAGAGAAGATTAAAGACAGGACCATGGGGAAGTGGGAAAGGAGATGGGCAGAAAAACAGAGATCAGAGATGAGATGCACACACACATAATCCATCCTCATTATTTATGGATTCTGTATTTGTGAATTTGCCTACTTACTAAAATTTCTTTGTAACTCCAAAATCAACATTCTGGGCAATTTTATGATCATTTTCAAGTATATACGTAAGAACAGTGAAAAATTTGAGTTGCTGGACACTCACATTCCCAGAAAAGGCTAAACAGGTGATGTTCTGCCTTCTTGTTTCAGTTGTCATATTGTAAACAAGTATTCTATTTCTGGTATATTTAGTGGTATATTTTTGTACTTTTTGTTTGTGATTAACTATTTATAATGGCCCACAGGCATAGCACTGGAGTGCTGTCTAGTGTCCCTAAGAGCAGGAAGGGGGTGATGTGCCTCATAGAGAAAATATGAATATGAGATATTCCACTTAAGCATGAGTTATAAGCTGTAGGTTATGAATTCGATGTTAATGAATCAACAGTCTGTATTGAATCAGGCATCTATAAAGACTAACACACATAAGATAGATTATGTGTTGATCTATTGACAAAAGTATTGCAACCAGAGGCTCACAGGAACTGAGCCCTGTATATCTCTTAGTAGCAATGACTCAGTATTTCCTAGTTCAGTTCTGCAGTGGCTTTATAACTGTGGAAAACATAACTATTGTGAATAATAAGAATCAACTATGTGTGGGTGTATAGTTGATTCTTATTCTCAGTGGTAATATTTGCATACATATAGAGAAACAGAGACAGAGAGAAAAAGTGAATGAAAGAGCTATGTCTTAGATCAAGTGTGGATAGCTTATCTGGAGGCCAAATTAAAGTGTATAAATAAAAAGTAACATGATTAAATGAACAGGTAGGTGTTTAATTCACAGTGGAAAAAGACTGAGTTAATCACAGAGTGTACAACAAAGACAGAACTTTGACCATATGCCTGTTTAACTCTTTTATTATGCAGAAAGGGGATGTGGAGACAGGCATAGTGGCCAAAAGTAAGACTCTGGGGAACTCTCCTGGTGGTCCAGTGGTTAAGACTCTGTTTCCTCTGCAGGGGCCTGGGATTAAGCCCTGGTTGAGGAACTAAGATCCTGCACTTCTGGTGGTACACACCCCTCCCCCCCCAAGAAAGTAAAACTCTGGCATCCCATTCAAATCTCAGTTCTCACTGTCTTATCTTCTGGGTTATCTTCTGGGTTCTCTTAACTTCTCATTTCATTATCTGTGAGGTGTGTATAATAATATATTTCATAGGTTTGTAGTAATTAAATATGATAAGAAATCAAAGATTGTAGATGAGTGTGTCATACATTAAAACATTCAGTTAATAATGTAATTATGAGTATGCAGAGTCCGGGCTTGCATTTACTTAGAATCTTGCTGATGGAAACTAGTCGCCATGTCCTCTTGTCCCCAGCTTAATATTTTTTCCACTGTGCCATTCTGGGGCCATTGAGAGACCGTTTGTGCTGCCTGACCTCTAGATGCTATCACGATGGTTGGCATGGCGAGGTCTGTGTTCCCAGGGTATGCTTTATTTTTTCCCTTTATTTTTCATTAGTTGGAGGCTAATTACTTTACAATATTGTAGTGGTTTTTGCCATACGTTGACATGAATCAGCCATGGATTTACATGTGTTCCCCATCCCGATCCCCCCTCCCATCTCCCTCCCCGTCCCATCCCTCTGGGTCATCCCGGTGCACCAGCCCCGAGCACCTGTCTCATGCATTCAACCCCCAGGGTATGCTTTCATAGCACAGAATACAGTGTTGAAGAAAAAGCAATGTAAGCAGCAGATAAGAGGAAGAGTGATGTCTACCTCAGTTTACTGCTAGAAGAACATCACTTCCAAAGAAGAGAAGTAAGAAATCATGCCAAGTTTTACTCATCTACTCCACAATCACCTGTTTTCATAAAACGGAACAGACTTTATTCCTACCAGGAGAATAAAGCAAGTCAGTGTAAAAAGAAAAAGGTCTGACTTTTTTGATGAAAAAAGAGAAAAGATTAGCTACATCTTCAAGGCTCAGTTTCTTTATATACACATGGAAATAGTAATAAAACTCTGTAAAATAATGTTAATGTCCCTAGAAAGTATTTATGATTGAATATCCTACCAAAGCTAGAGATAGAAGTCTATTCAGAGTAAAATTATTTAGGATTTAAGACAACTTACTTGGTCTCAATTTTCACTACTAGGGAAGCCTTAGAATGAAATAAAATTGCAGTGCATTACCTTTCATGTCATATCTACATTTACCTGCATAGGAATTCTGTTCAAGATGCTATTAATACTAATAAAAGGATCTATTGCTTCACATGTTAGAGGGAACAATTCAGGATACAACTATTATTTTAATATCCTTAGCCAATCCTTTTTATCAGCTTGAATGACTGGTACAGAATTGGTAAATGAAATCTACAGATTTTATAACTTTAAAGTTCAGATTAGAACAGATAACATTCAAGAGTACTTCAAAGAACATTGCTTTTATTTTTTTTCCCTCTCTCTCTCAAAGGATTCTGGCAAAGGTTCATATTTTCATCTAGAGAAGCTCACCATTTAATATAAATATATATTTTATATTTAATAAATATATTTTAAACCATTAGTTAGCTGCCCACATTTGTGTTAAATACAAACTTTCATACAATTCTTTCTAAAGCCAATGATGTGTCTGTAATATACTTCATCATAATAGATTCACTGAAAAGATGTGACTTATTTTACATTCTAGATCAAACAATGGTACATTTTAGCCATTTCTGTTGCCTTTGATGTAGGTATAGTTCCATCAATAGGATACATTTATTCCTTGGGAGTTGACTAACAAATAGCACTTTAGTTGAATAGTATTTCTTGGTGTTAATTTTAAAAAGTATTCCACCAAGTAAAATACTATTGTTGTTGTTGCATTGCTTTGTTGTTGCATTGTTTTTTAGTTTCATACTTATACAGACTGGTGCATATCATGAAAGGAAACAGACCTATACCTCAGTAAGTTGTCCCAAATGAATACTATTTATTATATATTTGAAGGTTCCATTGTAGCTAATGAACCCTGAGCCATAAAACTTCACCTCACTGAATTTCAAAAATATTATAAATAGGTAAGGCGATTCTAAATAAATTGTTAGATTTACTAAATCTAAATGTTTATTTTTATCCATTTCTAGAGTAAGATGAAGGCATTTCTCACCGTCAGAGTGGAGGGTTAATGTATGAGAAGACCATTAAACTCCCATCATTTAAACATGATAACTGCCTCATCTGTCTACATAATGTTTCAAAGCTATTTTTAAGCCATTTAAGCTTTTCAATTTACCCTAAACATCCACCAAGAGATTTTCTATTAAATTTAGTGCAATATTTTAAATGATCAGCACAACTCGATTTTAAATAAATTTTAGAGTAAAAGTAATTTCTAGGACATAACTTACATAATTTTCCTCAATGCATCATTGGTTCTGAATAGTGGCTTTCAAGTTTAAATCATTAAAAATCTTTTAGAATCCCCAGGCAACTACACTTTGTATATAAATATGGTGTAAATTCAAAGGAGTTAATTGGTGCTAAAAAGGACAAAATAAGTTTGGTATACTTACATATTTCTGGTTGCTGCAAATAATTTAAACTAGCAGGTATTTCACAATATTGTATAAAAAACAAGTAAAACACTCAAAAATTTTCCAGTAAGAATTAGGATTATTCCTGTATCCTGATATAACTTTTGATCTGCTAAGAATATTACTGGCTAGGGTATTATGTGAACTGGTGCATCCTTGGGAAATGGGATTTTGTGACTGGGAACTTGGGAATTTCACCTGGAAAGAGCAGATGACAATTGGGAATGAGTGGCCAACTCCATGAAGACAGAGAGCTGAGGTAGTACACAAAGGAGCTATTGACGGCTTTTGTCTGTGGCAGACAGAAGCCTGAGGGCAGGGTGACTGCTCTCTTCTAGTGTCATGAATGTCACATGATAGAAAGTTTTATGTTTGTTTCTGACATTAGGCAAACAAAAACCTTTTGAATGCTGAATTAGGCTCTTGTTTTGAGCCTGCAAGCTGCTACTCATTCCTATTGATGAGGACTGATCTTATTGCAGCCCTTTTATTTTTATGGTGTTAACTGTGCCTGCAAATGTGGGTAGAAGGCCTGAGACCGGACCACCGACCTTATCCTCCCAGAGTTCACATAGCTTTTGGATTTTTCCTTTTTCGGGGGGATGGGGAGTGTCTCAGGAGCTTACCAATTTCTTTGCTTAAATGAACAATATGAGTTAGTCCTTCTGAAACCAGTTTAGCAAAAGACTCTTTTTTTTCTTTTCCCTCTGGAGAAGGACACAACATTATCACCACGATTCAGCTTTGCTCATCGGGGTCTCTGCAAATTGTGAGGGAAAGAGTGCTTTGAGGGAGCCCTTCCCGGTCCCTTTGGTCCCTGTGATCTGTACTCACTCGAGGTTCTGAGGTGCAAAATCTGATGACTTGGCAGGAAAAGATAAATCCGTTTTTTAAAGGCATGGTGAGGATTGTATTCTTGTTGACGGAGTTATAGATTGGAAAAACTGAAGCCATTTTTAAAACCCTTGATTATGGCAGACTTTTAAATATATACATTCACTTTGAATTAAAAGAATCCAGAGAAATGAGAATAATTTCTGCTTTCTGTAGCTAGACTTTGAAGTGGAGAAATGTGGAACTAAAAGCAACTAGCATAACCTGTTTTAATCAAAAGGAGTCTAGTAAGAAACAATCAATTAAAGAACAGTCTGATTCTCTGCGACATCAATGTATGAAAATCTGTTAGACGCCAGATTGTGTCTCAAGACACATATGATGAACTGAACAAAATGACCTGCTAATAGCTTTTACGGGTAATAAATGCATCATGTTATTGGTAATTCTGCAGATGGTAAATCAAGCTAATATCGAAGCTGAAACAAGCTACTTGTTAAATATAGTTCAAAATGATCTTCTCTGTTCATCGTCTGATCTTCTGTTATTCAAAAACTGTATTGCACAGAAAAGAAAGATGATTACTGCTTATATTCCTAAGCATCTCAAAGTGCATAAACATTCCCATTCTGCCATGAAGGCATTTAAAATGTTAAATCCTTTGGAGAAAGCATGCCTGAAATAAATGTAAGCTGAGAAACACTATGTTTATTTAGATTATGAGCAGGAACAAAAAACATAAAAACGTAAAACCTGTGCTGAAATTGAAGTGTGACTTTATTGTATATAATGCACATTAGATGATATTTCCAATCAGCACGTGGAACATTGACCTGGCAAATTTGAACATTTGAGCCCAACACATATTAACAAATGATGGGGGAATGGACAGGGCATTCATATTATAGACTCTTTTGAATTGTCTCATTTGCCTAAAGAACACTTTAGCTTCAATTTTGTTGTTGCTGTTATTGTTGTTATAAGAGCTAAAGTATGTAGCAACAATTCTGAAAAGGATGGGAAGCTTAGGAAAAGGGGAGCCAGACAATCGTCTGAGAAGCCACTCCTATAGGGAAAAAAACAGGGAAAAAAAAAACCAAAGGCTGTGACTGACCATGATATACTAAGAGAAAATCAATCAATTGGAAGGAAAAGTTAACTTTGTAGATTGATAGGTCTGGTATTTCATTCCCAGAATGGGCTCTTTCTATCTTTGAGATGGTTATTTTTAACCTTAAATCATTTTGTTTGCCCATCTATATGTCATGTAAGTAAACTTGCTTATTTGTATTAACTGGGGATAAGATCAGTTATAGGTATTAAGTGGATTATTTTTCAGATATACATATAGAAAAACTCTAATAAGATTTGTTTTTAAATAAATGTAATTTAAGATGTATTTATGTATTTCTTACATATACTTATATATGTGTATACATGTATACACATATACACACACATGTACACACACTAAAATTTTATGAGCTGCAAATTACATTGCAATTTTAGGAAACCACAATAACTTGTTTCTTAAGTAAAAGAAAAATGTTTTATTTTTCTTTAAGGCAGTTATATGTGTCCAATGAAATCATATTCTAGTATCAGATAGAATCAGCAATTGAGAGTTTTTACAAATCAGACAAATTTTAGTTTTGGATTTACTTATTACCCGGAATATCTTGAGAAAAAAAATCAGTGCCTAAAATTTCCAGTTTTTTAGCAGTAATTGATATTATCCTAAAATGTTAGCTCTTTATCAGCTCTCTAATATAACTTTGAGGACAGTGACAGCAATCCTATCTTTTAGCAATTAATAAAAAGGGGGGATAAAATATCACCTTGTTGGAGGAACAGATGTTTGCAATCCATTAACATCCATTAATTCACTGTAGAATCAGAAATTTATAATAAAACTAATCCTAGGCCAAATTATGGAGCCGGGGATTATTACAGTCAGCAGTCCTCTAAATTCCCCTAAGTAGTCCTTTTCACAGACACTTCCTGATGCTTTCCTAGTTCCCCACCTCTGTCTTCCCCATTTGTTCAGTTAACTAAATCACTATAATAAAGGCATGACTATGATAATATCTCTGCATTTTCTAGGCTGTTTTCACCATAAAGTAATGGAAAATACAACTAAAAGTGGTTTAATCAACAAGGACATATATTATTTCACATTCCAAAATGCCTAAAGGTAGGTCACTTCCAAGGTTCATTGGTCGTCTCAACACCAGCATCTAAGATCTGTCTTGTGTCATTCACCAAAATAAATTTATGCTAAAATCAAATTATAAAATATTTTTATTTATATGTATTTGATATCTTGCTATGTAATTAAGAAAATCATATTTCAATCAAATTGTGCTTAGTTGCTCAGTCACTTCTGACTCTTTACAATCCGATGGACTGTAGCTCGCCAGGCTCCTCTGTCCATGGGGATTCTCCAGGCAAGAATACTGGAGTAGGTTGCCATGTCCTCCTCCAGGAGATCTTCCTGACCCAGGGATGGAACCAGGTCTCCCACGTTGTAGGCAGATTCCTTACCATCTGAGCCACCAAGGATGCCCCTATCAAATATGCAAGGATGTAATTCTTTCTCACTTTTCTCTGGTCTAAATGCTTCTCACTGTCAAGAAGTATTCCAAGATAGAAGGTGGAGAGTAGCAGATTTAACACGTGTTAACTGGTAAATCTATGATGCTAAATAGTAATCCTACCTATTCCTGCTGTGTTGAAACACAATCAAGGTGCTGACAGAACTGGGGAACTGTGGGGTGAGAGGCAGCCCCAGAACTGGAGTAACTCTGACATTTCTCCCTACAAAGTGCACCCAGTAAAGGATATTTTGAGAGAATAGTCCTACAGTCAACCCTAACAAGAAAGAGAAAGTCAGGAAGTGGTGACCATGTGGACAGAGTATGGGGTTCTTATTAGCAAGATCTGGCACAAGTAAGTGTTTGGAAATCTTAGTTAGAGAAATGCATGGAAAATGTTCCCGGATCATGGGGCACAATTAAATACTCCAGAGTATAACATTCATATGGCATCAAAAAAGACCCCAAAGAGGTTTTCGCCAAAGCAATTTTGAGAAGGAGGAACAAAGCTATCAATATCAGGCTTCCTGATTTCAAACCATATTGCAAAGCTCTGATAGCTAGAACAGTATGAAACTGGAATAAAAACAGACACATAGATCAATGAAACAGAATAGACAGCCCAGAAATAAACTCACACTACATGCTCAATTAATTTTTGACAAAAGCACCAAGAATATAAAATGATGAAAGGATAATCTCTTCAATAAATGGTATTGGAAAAACTGAATATCCACATGCAAAAGAATGAAGCTGGACCCTTAGCTTACACTGTACACAAAAATCAAGTCAAAATGGATTAAAGACTTGGACATGAGATCAGAAACCATAAAGCCATATAAAATCCAAATTGTACAAAGAATTCATACAACTTAATAGCAAAAACAAACAAGCAAGCAAAAAACCCCACAAACAATTCAGTTTAAAAATGGGCAAGGACTTAAATTAGGCAGTTTTCCGAAGAAGACATTCAAAAGGCCAGCAGGGTTTCTGGTGACTTTTTAAGTGAGGTAACTGCAGTCATGAAATTAAAAGATGCTTGCTCCTTGGAAGAAAAGCTTTGACCAACCTAGATAGCATATTACAAAGCAGAGACATTACTTTGCCAACAAATGTCCGTCTAGTCCAAGCTATGGTTTTTCCAGTAGTCATGTGTGGATGTGGGAGTTGAACCATAAAGAAAGCTGAGCACCAAAGAATTGATGATTTTGAACTGTGGTGTTGAGAAGACTCTTGAGAGTCCCTCGGACTGCAAGATCAAACCAGTCAATGCTAAAGGAAATTCTAAAGGAAATCATTAGAAGGACTGATGATGAAGCTGAAGCTCCAATACTTTGGCCACCTGATTTGAAGAAATGACTCTTTAGAAAAGAACCTGATGCTAGGAAAGATTGAAGGCAGGAGGAGAAGGGGCCGACAGAGGATGAGATGGTTGGATGGCATCACTGACTTGATGGACATGAGTTTGAGCAAGCTCCGGGAGTTGGTGATGGACAGGGAAGCCTGGCGTGCTGTAGTTCATGGGGTCGCAAAGGGTTAGACATGACTGAGCAACTGAACTGAACTGAAGTGAGGGAGATCCTGGCCCAGCTGAGGACATCAGATTTCATTGTCCTCTCAACTCTTTGTCCCCTCACTCAAGCCCCTTAATAAAGTGATTTGATCCCAAAACAAAACAAAACAAAAAAATGGATGGGCAACTGGTACATGAGAAATTGCTTGACATCAGTATTCATCAGGGAAATGCAAATAAAAGCTGCAATGAGATATCACCTCACACCTGTTAGGATGTCTAGTATCAAAATGACAAGAGATAAATGCTGGTGATGATACGGGGGAAAGGGAACCCTTGTGCACTGTTAGTGGGAATGTAAATTCGTGGAGCTACTGTGAAAAGCAGAATGTATGTTCCTCCAGAAATTAAAGATAGAACTACCATATGATCCAGCAGTCCCACTTCTGGGTATGTGTGTACTCAGTTGCTCAGTCATGTGACTGACTCTTTGTGGCCCCATGAACTGTAGCCCACCAGGCTCCTCTGTCCATGGAATTTTCCAGACAAGAATACTGGAGTGGGTTGCATTCCCTACTCCAGGGGCTCTTTCCAACCCAGGGATCAAATCCACATCTCTTGCATCTCCTGCACTGGCAGGCCGATCCTTTACCACTAGCCTTTCTGGGTATATGTCCTTGGAATCCTTTCTGGGTATATATCCAAAGGAAATAAAGTAAATATCTGAAGAGATATCTTTACTCCCATATTCATTGCACCATTATTCACTATAACCAAGGTACTGAAACAACACCCATGGACAGATGAATAGAAAAAGAAAATGTGGTATTATATGTATGCATATATAATAGAATATTATTCCAGTTTAAAAAAGGAGATTCTGCTATTTGTGATAACATGGATGAACTCAACCTGTAGGGCATCATGCTAAATGAAATAAGCCAGACAGAAAAAAAAAGACAAATACTTAATTCTATCATTTAAATGGGTAATTTAAAAGAAAGAAAGAGGCAGAAAGAAAGACTGAAAAAAAAGAAAGTAAGGGAGAGAGGGAAGGAGGGAGGGAGGAAGGAAGAGGCAAATTCATAGAAACAAAGAGCAGGATAATGGATGGTTGCCAAGGGATGGCAGCATGGGGAATGCAAAGTTGTTGGTAAAAGGTACAAACTCTGAGATATAAGTTGAATAAAGGTCTGAGAATCTAATGTATAGCATGGTGATTACCATTGATAACACTGAATTGGATACCTGAAATTCCCTGAAAGAAGAGAGTTTTCTCAACAGATTAAGATAATAAATACTTGAGGTGATGAATATGTTGTTTGTATGAGCTTTCTTTCACAATGCATACATATATAGTATAGTCATATTACATGCTTTGAATATATTGCAAGATTAGTTGTTAATTTAACCTCGGAAAAGCTACAAAAAATTACCCCATAGTAAACCATACCTAGAATGAGCTCTCTTGACAAGCTCTGTCAAGAAATGTAGATATTCAACGGGCTATTCTTCTGATTAAGAAGATAATAGAAATATTTATTCTTATTTGTGTTTCTGACAATTAGCATTTTACTTTGGTAAACCAATTATTTGGTGCTATCTGTCTATTCATTCCTCTCAGTTCAGCTCAGTTCAGTTCAGTAGCTCAGTTATGTCCGACTCTTTGCGACCACATGAATCACACCACACCAGGCCTCGCTGTCCATCACAAACTCCCGGAGTTTACTCAAACTCATGTCCATCGAGTCGGTGATACCATCCAGCCATCGTACCCTCTGTTGTCCCTTTCTCCTCCTGCCCCCAATCCCCCCCAGCATCAGGGTCTTTTCCAATGAGTCAACTCTTCACATCAGGTGGCCAAAGTAATGGAGTTTCAGCTTCAGCATCAGTCCTTCCAGTGAACACGCAGGACTAATCTCCTTCAGGATGGACTGGTTGGATCTCCTTGCAGTCCAAGGGACTCTCAAGAATCTTCTCCAACACCACAGTTCAAAAGCATCAACTCTTTGGCGCTCAGCTTTCTTCATAGTCCAACTCTCAGATCCATACATGGCCACTGGAAAAACCATAGCCTTGACTAGACGGACCTTTGTTGGCAAAGTAATGTCTCTGTTTTTTGATATGCTATCTAGGTTGGTCATAACTTTCCTTCCAAGGAGTAAGCGTCTTTTAATTTCATGGCTGCAGTCACCATCTGCAGTGATTCTGGAGCCCCAAAAAATAAAGTCTGACACGGTTTCCACTGTTTCCCCATCTATTTCCCATGAAGTGATGGGACCAGATTCCATGATCTTAGTTTTCTGAATGTTGAGCTTTAAGCCAATTTTTTCACTCTCCTCTTTCATTTCATCAAGAGGCTTTTTAGTTCCTCTTCACTTTCTGCCATAAGGGTGGTGTCATCTGCATATCTGAGGTTATTGACATTTCTCCCGGCAATCTTGATTCCAGCTTGTGCTTCATCTAGCCCAGCGTTTCTCATGATGTACTCTGCATATAAGTTAAATAAGCAGGGTGACAATATACAGCCTTTTCCTATTTGGAACCAGTCTGTTGTTCCATGTCCAGTACTAACTGTTGCTTCCTGACCTGCATATAGGTTTCTCAAGAGGCAGGTCAGATGGTCTGGTATGCCCATCTCTCTCAGAATTTTCCAGTTTATTGTGACCCACACAGTCAAAGGCTTTGGCGTAATCAATAAAGCAGAAATAGATGTTTTTCTGGAACTCTCTTGCTTTTTTGATGATTCAGCAAATGTTGGCAATTTGATCTCTGGTTCTTCTGCCTTTCCTAAAACCAGCTTGAACATCTAGAAGTTCATGGTTCATATATTGCTGAAGCCTGGCTTGGAGAATTTTGAGCATTACTTTACCAGCATGTGAGATGAGTGCAATTGTGCAGTAGTTTGAGCATTCTTTGGGACTGGAATGAAAACTGACCTTTTCCAGTCCTGTGGTCACTGCTGAGTTTTCCAAATTTGCTGGCATATTGAGTGCAGCACTTTCACAGCATCATCCTTTAGGATTTGAAATAGCTCAACTGGAATTCCATCACCTCCACTAGCTTTGTTCGTAGTGATGCTTTCTAAGGCCCACTTGACTTCACATTCTAAGATGTCTCCTCTAGTCAACCACAAAAAAATGCATAAATACATATTTTATGTTGAAAAATTATATCATCTGCTAAAAACAATTCTCTCAGATACATCAAGAAAAGAAAAACATGAACTGAAAGACATTAATAAATGTTTTAAGACAACAACTTAACGGGATGAGTTGATTGATAAACCATTGTGCTTAGTCACTCAGTCGTGTCTGACTCTCTGTGACTCCATGGACCATAGCCCGCCAGGATCCTCTGTCCATGGGATTCTCCAGGTAAGAATACTGGAGTGGGTTGCCATACCCTCCTCCAGGGTGTCTTCCCAACCCAGGGATGGAACACAGGTCTCCCGCATTGCAGGCAGATTCTTTACCATCTGAGCCACCAGGGAAGCCAAACCATTGGGTCATGTATAAAGGTGACAGACGGAGAAAAGTAAATATGATGAGATGAACAAAGAAAAGTTTGGCATAGAGAATTTTGTTAGCAGGCTCTTATTTTAAGACTTCTGTAAGAGCTTAGTAGCCTTGGGACTTCCCTCCCTGGTGTTCTGGTGGTTGAGAATCCACCTGACAGCTCAAGGGACACGGGTTTGATCCCTGGTCCGGGAAGATCTCACATGTTAGGGGCAACTAGGCCTGCGTGCTACAATGACTGAATTCACGTGCTGCAACTACTGAAGCCTGTGTGCCTAAAGCCTGTGCTCTGCAACAGGAGAAGCCACGGCAATTAAAAGCCTCACTGCAACTAAAGAAAAGCCCCCACTCGCCACAACTAGAGAAAACCCTCGTGCAGCAACGAAGACCCAGCACAGCCAAAAATAAATCAATATTTAAAGGAAAGAATAACTGAAAAGCTTACTGTCCTTGACCTGCATTATTTTTCTTTATTTACATGTCTAGTGCTGTGGACTGGAGAGGAATCCTCTCCAGGGGCCAAAGAACTGCTGTAGTTCACAGTAGACAGGGATTCTGCTTCCGGCTCCTTTGTTCATATTGGAAATATTCCAAAGCTGATTCAGATTTCTCTTGAAAATGCAAGAAAACTAAATGTTTCAAACATCGTAGTGCTATTGCTGTTTTGGTAACAGTACTCATAATTGTGCAGGATCCCTTTGACAGAGGAGCCTGGTGGGCTGCTGTCCATGGGGTCTCAGAGTCGGACATGGCTAGTCCGCACACATACAATGCCACTGTTTTTAGTTTCATCTCCTTATAATGCAATTTGTTAAAAGCCAGAATTCAACCTGGGATGTGTCCATGGCTTTAGTTTTTCCAGTAGGAGTTCGTTGATGACAAACAGAAGGATGTCAATATACACTGGTCTCATTTCTAAGAACAATTCAGGTTATGGAGTCTGAGGGCTGTTATATGGGAGGCTCCATGTTATTAGTAAATCTTTTATCACTGGGGTAAAAGTAATTATGAGGCATCTTACTAATCCTTTTGGCATTTATGAGATATTTGTTATGAGTTATTAGCAATGAACAATGAAAAAATGAGCTTTTGGCAAAACATGAAAAAGTTTCCAACTTTTGTCTCTTTCTTCTAACATCGTGAGGTTTTGCTGTTACTGACTGATGTGGAGGTAACCTATTTACACTGAATCAGACTTGTTGACATTTAAGTGTTAAAAAAAACACTATCTACGCAGTAGAAAGAATATAGGAATGACATTCACGGATATTTCCAGCTGTCAACAAGTCAGGTTTTCTTACTAACTGTGAGCCCTTGAAGTATTATGTTCTTTGGATAGAGTGAGAAATACTGTTACTGCAGGTTTTTTTTTGTATCCATATACTTGTCCATACTAATTAGCAAAATATCAGAAGTCTTACCACTCCTTCCATCTTTGATGTCATAATTTTCCTTTTAGACAATAGCAGAAAAGAACTTTCATGAGTTTTTCAGAGAAATGGAATAGACTGATCATTCACCTAAAGCCAAGGAAGGACACCAGCATACTATAAGAAAGAATTTAAATACAGATCTATTCTTAGTAACTAGTACCACAAACGGTAAAATATTCTTAAATATAACCATGGGAACAAAAGATTAAACAGGAGTATCACATTCCTTTTATCTTCATGAAGAGAATGTAGTTTCTTATATGGTTTTAGCTTCACCACTTACTAATTGTATAACCTTGGCAAATTACTTGGTTTTCATGTTGCCTCAGTTTTTGCATCTGTGAAATGAGGGTTATAAAAACACCTACTCAGTGATTGCTGTGGGGATTAAATGCATTAGTCCGTAAAGCACTGAGAACAATGTCTGGTGCATACTAACCACAGTTTTGCTTACTACTCCAACTTTTCCTTCCACGTCCTGGCCTCACCCTTCTAGATCCTTCATATAATTTTGGAAGGTGTCATGTGCATATAGGCGCGTGCTGTCATGTCTGACTCTTTGCGACTCTGGACTGTAGCCCTCCAGGCTCCTGTGTCTATGGGATTTCTCAGGCAATAATACTGGAGTGGGTTGCCATTTCTTCCTCCAGCGGATCTTCCTGACTTGGGGATTAAACCAGCCTCTCCTGTGTCTCCTGCATTTGCAGGCAGATTCCTTACCACTGAGAGACCTGGGAAGCCCGAAGGTGTCATCTTCCAAATGTTTGAAGAAGTTAATCAATTGTGTGTCACCCTGGAAACTTGAAAGAGATAGGTTTAACACTAGAGATATGATAGTTATTTTATGCAGGATTTAGCATTTTGAGGATACACACGACTGGAGGATTTCTGAGTAATGCCCCACACTCCAAAACTCTCTATTTATTTTTTTAAAATTTATTTTTAATTGTAGAATAATTGTTTTACAATGTTTTATTAGTTTCTACTGTACAACCACATGAATCAACCATAAGTGTGTGTGTGTGTGTGTATGTATATATATATATATATGTGTGTGTGTGTGTATTTCCTCTCTCTGGAGCCTCTCTTCCACCCCATCTCTTTTACTTTCTGTTGGAGTATGAGTTACCTATGCACATGCTAACATATGCATGGTGCAATAAATTTCTCTGCAACTTAAAACACCATTTAAAAAAAATCTTTTAATTCCTATGGGCATAGATCACCTGGGTGTTTCTGGCTCAAGCTCTCTGATGAATCTGCAGCCTGTCAGCAGGGTTGTGGTCTCATCTGAAGGCATGACCAGGAAGGGACCTTGTTCTTAGATCACTTATATGATCAGATACAATTTCCCAAGGCAATCTTGTGGAAAGACCTATGTGTTAAGTACCCAAGGTTTTCTGAAAACCACATTCACTTCATAGATTAAAGAATTTCCAATTGAATATTAGACTTTTTTGTTTCTTCAGGTTACTCTATGACTAAAGTTTGTCCTGTGATAATTCACACTGACTGGGACTCAAGAAAGAAGTGACTGGTTGGTCTATTTCCATGTTTCCTCTCATCTTTCCTCCTCCTCATATGCTTCCCTCAAGCATCAAATTTATCTCAGTATGCACAGCAACTAAACAACCTTTAGTGGCTGTTTCCACTCTGATCATTGCATAACCCAATTCATTAATATGCTGTGTAAGATCAGAATATCTCCTATTTAATAGACCTCTACCCCACTGGAAAACAATTATTGTTTTAAATAGAACTTATTTTTCCTTCCATTAAGTACAAGATTTACTTAAGGTTTTTAAGTTGTTGTTAGTTTTTACCTTTGGGATTTCTGTGATCTAAGAGCTGAAAATGTTGGGTATGAGTTGATTCACTTTTTATTGTTATAAAGGTTTAATTACACTGCTGCCAACCATATGCCTATTTATAATGTTGTGGAACTACAAACATAAGGTTTCCTTAGTTTTTATTTTTTCAAAATGTTTTTGTCAGTTTCATGTCTCCAAAATGCTTGAAATGTGAACAGCTGAATTTATATCAGATACTTAATTTTGAAGACAAGAACAATGAACAAGGATTAGAGAGAATGTCCTGATATTTTGTCACATTCTCCAGGCTCATTTAATTATACATCTATAGGTATAACCTCAGCCTTTGTTGTGCTATTTATCCTAACCTTTATCCTTTGTGGCTAAAGTTGTGTTTTATCAACTCTTCTCTTTTAATGCATTTGTTAAGTTTAAAATACATATTATCTTTTTCAGTACCATAACTGCAAATTACAGTAAGAGAGTTTAACTCATTCTCCACCTTAAATTCAATATTTTTTTCTGTTTGAGAATGTTATTTGTTCCCAGATCCTTGTATAGTATTAAAAGAAAGTTAATGATAAATTGGTCTCCCAACATCACACTCCTCTGTTCCTCTCAAATCTTTTGGCTGTAGCAACTGGAGTGGGGATCTTTATTGCTTTAGGAATCTACCATGAGTTCAAAGTCTCGAGTAAAGAGAATTAGCAACTCTAGTACTGAAGCGATAGTATGGACCACACCTTGGTGAGTTTTATCTGGGTTCTCTTGGATTCACAAGGGTTCTTACTCTTCAGAAAGTGTTTGGTGGTATAGGTTCTGCTTTGATCTGAAAAGACCACTTGCAGTGGCACACACATCTAAATATGAAAGATACTTCCAAAAGTAACTGTGTGTTGCATTTTCCTTCTCAGCTTTTCTTTCTTTTTAAATGTATTTTTAATTGGAGGATAATTGCTTTACCAAATGTTATATTGGTTTCTGCCAAACAACAATGTGAATCAGCCATAAACATCCATAGGTCCACTCCCTTTTGAACCTCTTTCCCCCGCCCCATCTCCCCTCAGATTGTCACAGAGCACCTGGCTGAGCTTCCACTCAACTAGCTCAACTTCACACTAGCTATTTTGCATATGGTAATGTATATGTTTCAATGCCAATCTCTCAGTTAATCCCACCCTCTTCTCCCCTCGCTGTGTCCACAAGTCTGTTCTTTGTGTTTACATCTCTATCCTGCCCTACAAATGTGTTCATCAGTACCATTTTTTATATATGCATTAAATATACAACACTTGTATACTTCTCTTTCTGACTTTTAACTCTGTATAACAGACTCTAGGTTCATCCACCTCACTAGAACAGGCTCAAATGCCTTCCTTTTTATGGCTGAGTAATATTCTATTGTATATATGAACTGCAGCTGCCTTATCCATTCATCTGTTGATGGACATCTAGGTTGCTTCCATGTCCTAGCTACTGTAAGTAGTGCTGCAATGCACGTTGGGTTACATGTGTCTTTTAGAATTGTGGTTTCCGCAGGATGTATGCCCAGTAGTGGGATTTCTGGGTCATGTAATAAAGAAAATATTTATTTGTTTTGGGAGTTTTAAATCACAGTATTCACAGAAACATATAGGCAAAAATAAAATATGTTAAAACAACAATACACATACAAGAACAGAAGGGATAAACCAAACAAATGTATTATTTACCAACAGAAAAATTAACATTAACATGAAAGATAGGAATAAAGCAGTTTACAAAAATTAAGCATGGTATTACCAAGAAGAATGCTATAAACTTTCAGTTTCTTGATCATATTTTCACAACAAAATAAAGTTAAATATCCTAAGTATTTTAAATAACATTAATCACTACACTACTTCTCTAAGTACTTTTCTGAGCCTAGAGATTAATGTAAACTTTTATTTTCAGCTTTTCTAATTATCCATACTACTACTTTTTAACCTTATAAAGTCAAATAGATTTTTATAATTCTTTAGAAAGTAACAGTAATGGCCTAAATTCAATTTCCATTTTTGACATTATATTTAACTAACATACTTTTAAATTCAAAAGGAAAAAAATAATAGAAAAGGGCAGGGTAATATATTAAATTACCTGAGAGGAAAAAAAAATGGGAGGGGGGAATTAATGTTCACACTAACTGTTGAAATTCAGGACAAAAGTGATGGCCTGAGCTCTTTGCTAGATAGTGTCTTCTTCAGAAAATGTGAACAGTGTTCCATTTTAAAGTAACCTTTTCTTTTGACAATCACTGAGCTGTACACTTAGACAGAAACCTTTAAGTGCCATCATCTATACATTCATCTATTGAGAAAGTCCTAGGTTTTATAAGAAAAAGAAAAGATTATTATTGATAATTTTCATTCTATTTGAACACAGAACATGAAGTAGGATTTCTGTTTTTTCCATCCAGTGCGGTCCTTTCTCTACTCATTGATTTGTTCCCCCACTAGAAATGCCTCATTTAGTGTTCCTAGTGAGGTTTGCTAGCAATGTTTCTTGAGATGAAACTTTTATTGCATTTTTGTATTTCTTACTCATGGTCACAGGAAAACTGAGAATAAATATGCTAACCTAGCTGAAAAACATGGGTTCAGCTTCAAGAAGTAACCTACCCAAACTCACTGCCCAGAGAGTAGTGTGTTCAGACTTTCAGCTCCCAGGTAACTTGGGTATACAGAGGCCAATGTCATGAGCTGATTATATGAACATATATTAACTTCGAGAATTATTGGCAGACACCAGAAGAGTTCACAGATTTGAAGCAAGAGGACCTTAGGGACTGTAATGGAGGATGGGCCGCTGCCAGGATCCTCCTGTCAGCTGTCTCCTATTCTTTCTGTTTCTGCCTATCTCTGGGTGCTAGTGTCATGGTCACTGGCATCTCTGGAGTCATGTCCTAATAGTTCTCTAATCTGAGAGAAAGATTTTTCCTGCCATCTCCAACATGCAACCTTCGGAAGAAACAAAATAACAATATAACTAATAGTTTATTTTAGGCACTATGTGTGCTAAGAACTTTACAAAGTTCCTAAGAGCTAGTTAATTTTAAAAAATTATTTATTTATGGCTATTCAGTTCAGTTCAGTTGCTCAGTCGTGTCGGACTCTTTGTGACTCCATGAATTGCAGCATGCCAGGCCTCCCTATCCATTACCAACTCCTGGAGTGTACTCAAACTCATGTCCATTGAGTCAATGATGCCATCCAGTCATCTCATCCTCTGTTGTCCCCTTCTCCTCCTGCCCCCAATCCCTCCCAGCATCAGGGTCTTTTCCAATGAGTCAACTCTTTGCATGAGGTGGCCAAAGTATTGGAGTTTCAGCTTCAGCATCAGTCCTTCCAATGAATATTCAGGACTGATTTCCTTTAGGATGGACTGGTTGGATCTCCTTGCAGTCCAAGGGACTCTCAAGAGTCTTCTCCAACACCACAGTTTAAAAGCATCAATTCTTCGGCGCTCAGCTTTCTTCACAGTCCAACTCTCAGATCCATACATGACCACTGGAAAAACCATAGCCTTGACTAGATGGACCTTTGTTGGCAGAGTAATGTCTCTGCCTTTTAATATGCTGTCTAGATTGGTCATAACTTTCATTCCAGGAGTAAGTGTCCTTTAATTTCATGGTTGCAATCACCATCTGCAGTGATTTTGGAGCCCCCAAAAATAAAGTCTGACACTGTTTCCACTGTCTGCCCATCTATTTCCCATGAAGTGATGGGACCAGATGCCATGATCTTAGTTTTCTGAATGTTGAGCTTTAAGCCAATTTTTTCACTCTCCTCTTTCACTTTCATCAAGAGGCTCTTTAGTTCTTCTTCACTTTCTGCCATAAGGGTGGTGTCATTTATGGCTATACTGTGTCTTTATTGCTGCTCACAGAGTTTCTCTAGTTGCGGCAAGCAGGGGCTACTGTTGCGGTCTGTGGTCTTGTGCGGTGGCTTCTCTTGTTGCAGAGCAAGAGCTGTAGAGCTGCTCAGTAGTTGTAGCACATGGGTTTAGCTGCCTTGTGCCATGTGGAATCTTCTCAGACCAGCACTGAACTGGGTGTCCCATGCATTGCAAGTCAGATTCTTAACCACTAGACTACCAGGGGAATCCAGAGCTAGTTATTTTTATCTCCATTATTTTTTAACAAAAAAAAGAAAACAGGCTTAGAGAGGTCAGGGAACTGGTTCAAGATCCAATAGTTCAGGATGGTTGTGCTGTCTTTCCAACTAAGAAAGAGTGAAAAAAGAGACACCCTCCCTCTAATAATTGCTCCATATATACTATTAACTATTGGCCTAGCTTGGGACTCATGCTCATCAGTGAGCCAACTACTATGGCTAAGTCTAGTGCTCAGACCCACAGTCAAGGGACTGAATTCTGTTGCAGAAAGAGTTGACCATCTCAAGATTTTCCTGAGGTTACACCTGCAGTGAATAGAGGAGCTGACTAGGAAACTAGCACTTCCAGGGTCCAGACTCTTCCCTTATCTATTCGTATTGCTATCTCATTTTACAAATGGGAGAATCAACACAGTGAAGTCAAAAGATCTTCAAAGGTCCCATTTGTTTATTTTTGCTTTTATTTCCAATATTCTGGGAGGTGGGTCATAGAGGATCCTGCTGTGATTTATGTCGGAGAGTGTTTTGCCTATTTTCTCCTCTAGGAGTTTTATAGTTTCTGGTCTTACATTTAGATCTTTAATCCATTTTGAGTTTATTTTTGTGTATGGTGTTAGAAAGTGTTCTAGTTTCATTCTTTTACAAGTGGTTGACCAGCTTTCCCAGCACCACTTGTTAAAGAGGTTGTCTTTTTTCCATTGTATATCCTTGCCTCCTTTGTCAAAGATAAGGTGTCCATAGGTTCGTGGATTTATCTCTGGGCTTTCTATTCTGTTCCATTGATCTATATTTCTGTCTTTGTGCCAGTACCATACTGTCTTGATGACTGTGGCTTTGTAGTATAGTCTGAAGTCAGGCAGGTTGATTCCTCCAGTTCCATTCTTCTTTCTCAAGATTACTTTGGCTATTTGAGGTTTTTTGTATTTCCATACAAATTGTGAAATTATTTGTTCTAGTTCTGTGAAAAATACCACTGGTAGCTTGATAGGGATTGCATTGAATCTATAGATTGCTTTGGGTAGTATAGACAAATGGGACCTAATGAAACTTAAAAGCTTTTGCACAACAAAGGAAACTATAAGCAAGGTGAAAAGACAGCCCTCAGATTGGGAGAAAATAATAGCAAATGAAACAACAGACAAAGGATTAATCTCAAAAAATATACAAGCAACTCCTGCAGCTTAATTCCAGAAAAATAAATGACCCAATCAAAAAGTGGGCCAAAGAACTAAACAGACATTTCTCCAAAGAAGACATACAGATGGCTAACAAACACATGAAAAGATGCTCAACATCACTCATTATCAGAGAAATGCAAATCAAAACCACAATGAGGTACCATTACACGCCAGTCAGGATGGCTGCTATCCAAAAGTCTACAAGCAATAAATGCTGGAGAGGGTGTAGAGGAAAGGGAACCCTCTTACACTGTTGGTGGGAATGCAAACTAGTACAGCCGCTATGGAGAACAGTGTGGAGATTTCTTAAAAAACTGGAAATAGAACTGCCATATGACCCAGCAATCCCACTTCTGGGCATACACACCGAGGAAACCAGATCTGAAAGAGACACGTGCACCCCAGTGTTCATCGCAGCATTGTTTATAATGGCCAGGACATGGAAGCAACCTACACGCCCATCAGCAGACGAATGGATAAGGAAGCTGTGGTACATATACACCATGGAATATTACTCAATCATTAAAAAGAATTCACTTGAGTCAGTTCTAATGAGATGGATGAAACTGGAGCCCATTATACAGAGTGAAGTAAGCCAGAAAGATAAAGACCATTACAGTATACTAACACATATATATGGAATTTAGAAAGATGGTAATGATAACCCTATATGCAAAACAGAAAAAGAGACAGAGATGTACAGAACAGACTTTTGGACTCTGTGGGAGAAGGCGAGGGTGGCATGTTTCAAGAGAACAGCATCGAAACATGTATATTATCTAGGGTGAAACAGATCACCAGCCCAGGTTGGATGCATGAGACAAGTGCTCGGGCCTGGTGCACTGGGAAGACCCAGAGGGATCGGGTGGAGAGGGAGGTGGGAGAGGGGATCGGGATGGGGAATACATGTAAATCCATGGCTGATTCATGTCAATGTATGACAAAAACCACTACAATATTGTAAAGTAATTAGCCTCCAACTAATAAAAATAAATGAAAAAAAAAAAAAAAGATCTTCAAAATTAACATGGCAAGAAGTCAGGGGAAAGAAAGCTTGATGCTACTTTTCTCTGCCATTTAATCTAGTGTTTTGTCCATCCAACTATTCAGCTCCAAAACAGTAGGTTATGGAGTGTTCTCATTATACTCAATTCTGAAGAGTGTTGGTCCAAAGCCCCGTGCAATGTAGAGAGATGGAAAAGTATCAGGTACAGTAGCAAAGTCAACTGTGTATTTAGTTTCATATTGGCTTAGTAGGGTTGCCATAACAAACTACCACAAATTGAGTGTCTTAAACAATAGAAATTTATTGTCTCATTTTTCTGAGCTTAAGGAGTCAGCAGGGTTGGTTTCTTCTGCAGGCTGTAAGGGAGACTGTTCTATGCCTCTTCTGTAGCTTCTAATGATTTGATGGTCGTCTTTGGCATTCTTTGGTCTGTAGATACATTGCCCTGATCTCTGCCTTCATGTTCACAAGATGTTTTCTCTCTGTGGGTGTATCATTGTGTGCATGTATGTGTCCCAATCATATTGATTGGGAGGTGTCCACACTATCCCAGTATGACCTCAACTTAATCAGTTATAACAACTACAACCCTGTTTTTAGAAAGGTCACATTTTGAGGTCCTGGGGGGCTAAGACTTCAACATAGGAATTTTGCATGAGACATATTTCAACCCATAACAGTTTCTCTGGTAAGAAAGAAGCTAAAGGAAACAAACATAGCTCTCCTATTAATACTATGGAAGACTTTCATCAGCCTTTTTATCTAAGCTAAAGAAGGAAGTAGTTAGAAAACTAGCCTCATTGGACAGTCTGGAGGAAAGTCAGAAAAATGGGATGTGATGATAGAAGAAAGGGATAGTCAATAAAGAGGATATGAAGTAATGAAAGCACACGAAGTTGGCCAGGACAGACTTTAGAAAAGCTTAGAATCAACTGCATGGTAATTGGGTTCTGATCCAAGACACCATTGAGACTGTAGAAAGTAGGTGGTTTAGCCAAAGCCAACAGGTATAAAAAGTCAACTTTGGCCTCATTATTGAAAATTAATCATTGAAGTAGGTGGTAAAAACACTAGGAGAATGAGAAAAATCCAGAGATCAAAGATTAGAATGCAGAGTCATTCTTGAATTCATCAAAAGGGTTAGCATCATTATGAATAACATCTTTGGAGCTACTTTTGTTCAACAAACCACTTCTGAATATTTAAAATGCAATTAGTGATTCAGTTTTTTGATATACATTTCCTAGAAGCCAATTGGATCTAATAAGCTCTGCCTAAAAACATTTTCTTTAGAATTTACAACTAATGATGATCCATATAAAATAAACTGAAGCCTCATTACTCGTGGGGTTCTTAAATGAACTAATATATGCAACATGCTTAGAATAGTGTCTGGCACATAGCATGACACGTGTTTACTAGTAATATTAGATGACTTTTAGTCCCTCATAGGACATGGGAAATAGAACAAGGTGTAAAAAGACTAGAGTACATTTGCTTAAGTTCTTGCTACATTAATGAATTTACTTTCAGATGCTTCTCTGTCACTTACATAGTGTAGTGATGAAACAAATCTCCATTTTCATGTATAAAAAATAAAAAAAGCAGTCCTTATGCTCTCCATTCATCCAATCATTCAACATAAAATCGGAAAATTAAGTGCTTAGCATTTTTAGCTGTCTAAAACTCTTTAGCAGTGGATCACTTAAAATCATCAAAAAACACACAAAATATATAGTGGCAAAAAATATTAGTTTGAAATAAATGTTTCAGGGTGTGAAAAGAAAATATTGATAATTTTAATTGATATTAATTTTGCATAGATAATTGTGCACCTTAGTCAATTACCATGAGAAAGCATATTAAGTAATTGTGTAATATCTAAGCTTCAGCCAACATAGTATTATAATATAATATATATTACATATGGATATATGTCATTTCTTAGGGCTGTAGTGTAACCCATAAAGAGGTTGCAATGAAGCATAAGGCATATTTCATGTTATTGCTATGAATCACTTTTAGCATTATTGTGTAATGACTTTACTGAAAGTTTATACCAAGCTTCAGGTAATCATTTGTATAATTTTAGTATAAATCTGTTTTCATGTTCTTTGTCCATCTTAGATGCTCAGTGAATATTGCTAATATTGCTATGCTTATTTTTATGTAGTTGTAGATCTGTAGAGTTTAACCAATTAATATGTATATTTTAAAGCCATTGTTTAAAGCCTGTGTATCAAGGCATCCGATACTTATAAAGTCATACAGACAACAATACTAAATCTATGTTACATTTCTCTGCCTCCTCATGCTTAATTTTATATGGTAGCCTCTATTAGTGTCCAGAACTAATATTGAGATCTTGCGGTAGATTTCCACTTGGCTGTACACTGGAATTATCTGGGATGCTTAAGTTATTCTGCAATGATCAAGGTCCATCACAGACCAAATTAAGTCACAGTCTCTGACAAACAGCCCTTTGCACGGGCATGTTTAGCAGTTTGTGTGTGATTCTAATGTTTAACTAGGTTGGAATTCACATAAACAATATCCTGCTTTTAAGAGTAAATATGTGTCAAATGAGGGCTTCCCAAGTCATTCAGTAATGAAGAATCTGCTTGCTAATGCAGGAGATGCAGGAGAAGTGAGTTTGATCCCCTCGTCTGAAAGATCCCCTGGAGGAGGAAACGGCAACCCATTCCAGTATTCTTGCCATGAAAAATTCCAGAGGAGCCTGTTGGGGTATAGTCCACGGGGTTGCAAAGAGTTGAACACGACTGAGTGATTAACATGTTCACTTCAACCAGTATTCACATGGGAACTGATGAGTTAATATCTAGGCAAAATCAGTTAAAGTAAACATTGCTTTGAAAATACTTTTAATTATCTGTAAAATAGAGTGCACATGGCTTCGTGTATATATAAAATAGTTGTTATGCAGATAATTTCTAAGGAATATATGGATATTTCAGAACTATTTTCAACGCTCTCAAGACTGAGAGTATAGCAGGGACTACATGAACCTATAGAGTGAAAAAGCTGGTAGAATCTCCTATACATTTAAAAATTGTTTTCCTCCTTTCATCCTCAGCATCACTTTTTAAATTAATGTGAACAACATGAGCTTATGAGAAAACTGCATAGCATTCTAACTTCCTTAATTGCTCTGTGTAAACACGGAAGCAAAGTGGACTGAAAACTAGCTACCATAATACTCTTACCGCAAAAAAAATATAGACGCATGATCTCATTTTCCTTGCTTTCCTAAGTTAGCACTTAACGGTATCAACAAAACCTGTTTCACTAAAGTATATACTTAGAATGTTAAATGGCCAAGAAGAAGGCTTGTACTTAGTTAAAATTCTGGATGATGTTTTTAGTCAATATATTTTTTTTCTAGCGTTTTGAAAACAAAGCTTTTCTTGGTTGCCAAGGTCCATCTGCTTCAGTTCATTAATAGAAACTGTTCCTAACAGTGTAAAGCAAATAGGACCATGAAGTAGAAATGCCAACAGCCCCTTAATTCTAAGTTAGAACCACTTCATGCTCTCTGACTAGATAGGGAGAACTCTATTAAATATCTCTTTTAACTGCCAATGAGTGAATAAATTTAATATCCCTTAGGTTTAAAGCAGCTTTACTCCAAAAAAAAAAAAAAAAAAATGTGGTCTTCCACATTGATTCCTGAGAAAAGAAAACCCCCAAATTCCTCTTGTAACTCTTTCAGAATATTTGAAATTTAATGGTAGGCAAATCATTTACTTTCAAAAAATGCAAATAGATTTAAAATGCTACTTCAGAACCCCTAAATTTTTGCTATAAATTAATAAGTTGGTTTAGACTTTGAGGGGGAAGGGAGCCATGAATTTCTATTTCCCTACTTAATTGGATAAAAAAACCTAGGTAAAGCACTAGTAAAAGAACTGGAGACTCCCTTTAGTACTTTTTGAGGCTTTTTCTTTTTTCTTTCAAGTTCTGAGAACTTGGTATCCTTGAGACCTACCCTGATATTTTTTCTGTTTCCATCATCAAAAGTCCCAGTGACCTCCAAACATCTAAGAAAAAGGTAATCTCGACTCTGTCTTCTCAACTCTGGGAATATTATTCTTCTCCCTTCATTTACGCCAGCCTTTCAGGGGCAGGTCCCAAACTTCATTGTTCAATTGATTTTGCACTTCTAAGATGAATCTTTTCTGTCTCTGCTCATCCTTCTTTTCACCCTAGTCAGTTTCATTTCCGAAGATAATCCTTGAAAGGAGATGGGAGTTGTTGAGAATGGGGAGAAGGAGGAATTGTATTGTGAAAAGAGTTTGAGCTTTGGAATTAAATTGTCCTGGATTTGAACTCCCACTCCTAAAACACTGTTTAACCAGGAGACTTTGGACAAATCACTTACCTTCTGAGTGTCACAGTATTCTGGGCAATATAATAAAAAAGAAGTAATGGTGATCTCATTGCTTCTCCCAGAGGAGCAGTGAGAATAAAATCCTAGGCATCTTTTTCATTTCATCTTAAATAAATCTGAGGTCCTTCCCTCTAGTACTTCCCTTCACTTTACCTCAAAATTTACTTAACTTTAACCTCCATCAGGTCTTAGCCCAGGATCCTTTTCAACATTCCGTTTTCTACAATATATTTTTCCTCTTGAAAAGCATTCTCCAAGAACAAACTCTTGAAATGCTGTTCTCATTAGAGGGTATTTAAGCTTTACCCTAGGATATTTCACAAAAGAGAACACATAAATTTGCTAGTTTCAACTCAAGAGTAGAGATTTTAACAAGATTTTTCAAGAAGTATTAAGAAAAACTGGTTAAGTATAGTCTCTGAAGATTATTTGATTAGGGAAGGTGATATGGTTCCTTAATTACTACTCCAGTTTCTATAACTGTAAAATGGGGATTAAGCAATATCTAAAACAAAATTGTTGGAAGACTAAAAAATAGTTCTATGTAAAGTACTGTAACAGTCTTTGGTGGGTTAACATTTACTGCTTTTACTTAGTATAACTTAATATGAGGTAAATTAATTTGAGTCTAGAACTAGATTTGATTGACAAGTTAGAAATTCTATGTCACATAAGTACACTCAGTTTGGTCAAAAATGCATCTTTTTTTCTTTTTTTAGTATTAGCAACAAGCAATTGGAAATGAATTTAAAAATAAGATTTCATTTTAAATAGTACCCAGCTACATAAAATACAGTGGAATAACTCTAACAAAAGACATGCAAGAAACCACTATTAGGAAAGCTTTAAATTACTGCAGAGAGAGGCTAAATAAGACCAAGTAAATGGAGATGGGTTGAAAGACTGAATATTACTAAGATGGTGATTGACTCAACACAACCCCAATAAAATATGTAAAAATTGACAAATGATTTTAAAAGTTATATAGAAATGAAAATTATCCCAAACAACTAATAATGTTCAGAAGGAAAAAGAACAAGATGAAGGACTAACACTGCTTGATTTTAAAACTTTTAAAGCTACAATAATCAAGGTAGTTTCTGATTTGCTAACAGATGAGCATGTTGATCAAAGGGACTCAGTAAGTAATCTAAAAATAAACCTACACATGTATGGTCAATTGATTGTCAATAAAGTTGCCTAGGCAATTCCAGAGAGAAAGACAAGTCTTCTTTACAAATGGCTCTGGTAAATCTAAAGATAACACCAAAACCCATAAAATCTTTTAGGAGAAAACAAAAGAAAAGGACTTTATGACCTTGGATTAAGCAAGGATTTCTTGTTTAGGGCACAAAAAATAAAATAATTAAATTTTATCAATGCTAAAATGGCCTTTTATTTCTCTACAAAGAAAACATGAAAAGACACGAAAACTGGGAGAATATTTGCAACAAAAATATTAGAGAAAGGATTTGTATCCAAATTATACAAAATACTCTTACAACTCAATGATAAGATAAATAACCCAACAAGAATCAATGGGCAAGACATTTGATCATATATTTCACCAGTAAAAGTATATGATGGAAAATAAGTACAGACATACTTAGCAGTATTATTCATCAGGTAATGCAACTTAAAGCTGCAACCAAGTTACCCTTTCAAGAAAGTTGCTAGAATAAAGAAGACTAACCATGACAAACATGGTAAAAATGTGGAAAAATGGAAATTTTGATACCCTGCTGGTGGAAATGTAAAACAGAAAAACCACATTGGAGAATAGTTTGACAGTTTTCTTTACATGTTTCTTAGAACAATACCACAAAGTTTAGTCACTTCATTCCTAGGTTTTTATGTAAAGGATTAGAAACATGTATCCATGCAAAAGCTTGTACACAGATGTTCATAGCAGATTCAAATGTAATAGCCAAAAACTGGAAATAAACCAAAAGTAGAGCAATAGGTGAATGGGTCAATAGATGATGTTATAACAATACAACAAGATGCTCTTCACTAGTAAAAAGAAGCAAATACAGATGCATGTGACACCATGGATAAACCCAAAGAATCATTATGCTGGGTGAAGGAATTCAGACCCAAAATGCACAGGTAAACTAATCTAGAGTGATAGAAAGAGATTAGAGGTTGTTTGGGGACAGGAGTATAGAGAAGGATGGATTGCAAAAGAAGCATAATGAAACCTTGTGACATAGTGGAAACATTCAGTATTTTGATTGCAGTGGTAGTTTCATGGGCCAAACGCATCTAATTGAACACTTTTAATATATGTTATTTATTGTATATAAATTATAGCTCAACAAAGTTGCTAAAAATTAAAAAGGAATTCTAATTAACATTTTTTCCCCATTTTTATGACTTACTAAACTAATATTGTAGTAGATGTTTAAAAAGAGACTTCCAAGGCAAAATATGAGGTGAGGGATAATTATTTCCTATCCTTGAACATTTTGTGTGTGTGTGTGTGTGTGTGCGCGCACACGCACGCTTGATGAAGGTGGGGATGGTGGTAGAGGTGGAGATAGGATAGAGGGAGGAGGAGAATCTTAAATATCCTGACAGATAGAAACTGAGCTTCTAGTTGTAAAAGATTCTTTATTTAATCCAGGAAAGTTCAAGGACACTGAGATAAATCCCTGCACACAAAAGGGTGGAAGAGACTGTGGAAGAGAGAAAAGGTCCCACAGGCTCTTTTTTAAGAGAAGACAGTTTTAGGGGAAAGGATTTTCTTTTTTAATTTCTAAAATTTTGCTTTTCAAGAAAGCCCGAATGTTTTCCATAAAGATTCCTTTGGCAAGTATTAAAATATGTGGGAACAAAGAGACTTTTAGGGACAGAGAATAAGCTTAGCGAAACACTCTCATCGAATCTGAAAATGATAAAATCTGACCCCACCATTTCCCTGTCAGGAGAGTTGTTACTCATTACCTGGCTCAGTCTCTCCCACCCCAACTCTTCAACCTGAGAAAATAACTTCTTCCTAGGTGCAGAATTACTACAATCTTTCTTCATCAACATCCACCTTCAGGTTTCTTTATACAGACCCTTTAGTACTGGGCAGATAGTTTAGTTTAGTTCTTCCTATAAGTTCTTTTTTTTCTTCTCTTTTTATTGAAGCACAATTGACTTACAATATTATGTTAATTTCAGGCATACAGCATAGTAATTCAGTTTTTGCAGATTATACTCCATTATGGGTTATTACAAGATAATAATTCCCTATGCTATGCCATATATCTTGTTGCATGTGTATAGTAGTCTGTATCTATTAAAACCCACAAGTTTTCACTAGTCTATGTGTTATCATGGTCCATACTGAATGGCTTGGAACATCTTTCCTCATCCTCAATAGCTACGTTATTTCTACCTGATCAGATAAAGCCCACTTCTCTTTGAAGTCTCAAGTCTACTCACTTTCTTGACCCTTCCACTTCTTTCATGGGACATATATTTCTGCAGTAGCCTTTTCCCATGCTGGCCTGTTCATACTTACAGCATATGCTTTGAATAGTCCATTATTTTAGTTTCTCTGGTTAGATTGTAATCTTGAAACAGGAAGCATGCCTAATAATTATCTAGCTCCTCCTTTCTGCTGGCCTAATATCCAACACACAGTATGTGCTCAATAAATATTCATTGATTAATGTACTGTAGGCCCATAACTGAGGAAGTAATAGAGCTGTGTATGAGTGAATTTTCAGAAATAATAATAACAATGCTGTATATTGTAGCATGTGGCAGCTGAGTGCATGAGTTTTGGGGTCATACAAGCATAGGTTTAGTTAAAATACCAACTCTGCACCTTACTGGGTCAAGTCACTTAAACTTTGAGTCTCAAATTTTTTCATATATAAAAAAGGAATAATAATAATGTCTTCATAAAAGTATTATACAGGTGAAATGAAATGTTTATTAAAGTAATTAATATGAAACATTTAAAAATTTCAATAATGGTAGCTTTGTATAATCTTTAATATTTCAGCATGGGTTTAGAATACAATCCCTAAAAAAAACACCAGACCTCAATAATATAGAGGAAGTCAATATTTTCACTTATTTTCTTGGGCTCCAAAATCACTGCAGATGGTGACTGTAGCCATGAAATTAAAAGACACTTGCTCCTTGGAAGAAAAGCTATGACCAACCTCAAGAGTCTTCTCCAACATCACAGTTCAAAAGCATCAATTCTTTGGCACTCAGCTATCTTTCTAGTCCAACTCTCACATCCATACGTGACTACTGGAAACATCATAGCTTTGACTAGATGGACCTTTTTTCTCGAAGAATTGATGCTTTTGAATTGTGGTGTTGGAGACAACTCTTGAGAGTCAATCCTAAAGGAAATCAGTCCTGAATATTCATTGGAAGGACTGATGCTGAAGCTAAAGCTCCAATACTTTGGCTACCTGATGGCAAAGGACTGACTCATTGGAAAAGACCCTCATCCTGGGAAAAATTGAAAGCAAGAGGAGAAGGGGTAAACAAGAGGATGAGATTGTTGGATGGCATCATCGACTTGATGGACATGAGTTTGTGCAAGCTCCAGGAGTTGATGATGGACAGGGAAGCCTGGCGTTCTGGAGTCCATGCGGTCACAAAGTGTTGGACACGACAGAGTGACTGAACTCAACTGACTGATGCAAGAATTGAGATAAGCAGATATTGTAATCTGTCTAATGACAAACTCTTTGTAAATGAAAAAGAGAAGACCAAAACTCAAATTTTGTGACTCTATTCATCCTGAATTAGCTATGAATGAAGATTTTTGTGGTAGAATGCAAGAATTGATAATTAACAGTAATAACTTTGTGATTATCACTGCATTTTTTTGGTCAGTGTTCCACGGCATCTCAGTTCCTGGACCAGGTATCGAACCCAGGTCCCTGTAGTGGAAGCATAGAGTCTCAACCACTGGACCACCAGGGAAGTCCCTTATCATTGCATTTAAATTAATAAAGATAAAACAATAAATTCATGTATTTGGTGCCATGACCTAGAACAAGTATTGATACATTCTGAATCATTAAATTAATTTTATCCATAATGTAGAAGTACCAAACCAAAGAAAAAATATGTGACCAGTCAGAAACAGTTGAAAGGCAAAAAAGAATACAGTGTGGTTGACTCCCCAACATCTATTTCATCTGTTTCATTCCAGATTTTAATATCATGTAATCTATACTTGTCTATTTATAAATTAACTTGTGATCCTATAATTCTATGCAAACAGAAGCTGACTAGAGAGGCCTCTTGGAAATTTTGTTTTTCTCCTAAGGATGCCAAAGAGGAAGTAATCTCTATGTCTTTTCTTTCTCTGGTTGTTCTTATGCCTATATGTGCCTCTTTAGGATTGTTGCAGCCATCTTGCCAGTAATAAAAGGAAGGTGATACCTTCAAAAATGGAAAAGCAGAGAGATGATAATGTCTTTGGACATATCACTTCACTTTCTTGGAACCCACTGGGTTTCTAGTAAAGTGAAAATATTCATGTCCATAATGTTTAAGACAATTTTAATATGGGTTTCTGCTGCTTGCAGTTGAGAAAATTTTAATATTACAATGAATCTCAGAAAACTTTGGGGAGAGGAGAATAGGAAAGGAGAGTGTTGTTTCTATATTGGAGATTGAAAAAAATGTCACAAAGATTGTACTTAATAACAGCTTTTAATCCAAAGATCCATTTATCCTTGCAAGCTATATTCTGTAGCATCTCTAAACGTGACAAGGATTTCAGGCTTGCTTGTCAATTCGCTTAAAGTGTGCATGACATTTTCAAGGAGAAGAAATAAAGTAATTGCCCAAGTCAGTGGGCTTTTGGGAGTCATCTTTTAAACTGATGGACCCCCTTTCAGTAGGTGAAAATAAAATATATGGGTGGAGGCAGGAAGGGAAATTTCAAAATGCTTTGAAAAAATGTCAAATGTAATCTGTCTTATTTGATGTAATAACCCATGGGAATTTCTAGGTAGGTGCTTGATTGGATGACAATAAGACCAGAAACTTCAAGGCCAAATTCCAGGATTAATTTGTGTCCTGCCACTTAGGAAGAGGGCTTCCCTGATGGCTCAGCTGGTAAAGAATCCATCTACAATGTGGGAGACCTGGGTTCAATCCCTGGGTTGGGAAGACCCTCTTGAGAAGGGAATGGCTACCCACTCCAGTATTCTGGCCTGGAGAATTCCAAGGACTGTATAGTCCATGGGGTCGCAAAGAGTCGGGCACGACTGAGTGACTTTCACACTCACTTAGGAAGACTTGCCACAGTGGGATTTTTAAGCTAGTGGTTTGATTTTGTCTAAATCACATAATCTCTTTGTTTCAATTCTCTCTGGCCATGAAACAAAAGTACGGATTCCTGTTCTAGATATCTCAGAGTGATAGTGTAGCAACAATAATGACATTATATATTCTCCCAGCACTCAAAAATGACTTGCCCACAATAGGCACTTGATAATTAATTGAAAAATAGTGCAAAGTAGTTTGGATTTAGGGTCTAGACAGCAAGGGTCTAAACAGACAACTAGATTGCTGACTGGGTAAATCTACATGGAAAGGTACTTTATTTTGCCTGATATCAATTATGGTTTCAAATGCTTGCCTGGGAAACAATTCATTGGTCTGGTTTCTGAAACATACCAGAATATAATTGTCTTAAGTTTTTGATATTTTAAGGCTTACAACAGATATATTTAGTTGGGAATATTCCTTGTAGTAAAATATTTCATTTTTGTTAGTGCTCTTATATAAAGTTATATTATTTTTTTTAAGAGATACATAGACTTGCTTTACTCCATAGCCAGCAAGTAGAGCCTTTCAAGTTAGAGGCTTTCATGAAGATGATCATTTCGTCTTTTAGGATGAGGCCATAAAGCTTCTCAACACCCAGCATGAATGGGCAGCTTCACATCATCCAGGGTGAGGTGACATTTCTTTAGGAGCACCCTCAACTCTTTATATAAGTAAATATTTACTTTGGGGCTTGTTTTTTAAAGAGAGAAATCTTGCAAACTCCCATCCATGATTCATGAGCTTGAATGCCAGTGGTTTTAGAGTCAAGTAACAGAAGAGAATTGGGGATTTCCTTGTTCATGGAACAAATTTTTGTGATACCCCTGAAATCTTTCTCTGACCCCCAGAGTGTCTTGGAGGCTCTTTCAAGAGAGTAAGCCTATGCTATCCAAAAGTCTACAAGCAATAAATGCTGGAGAGGGTGTGGAGAAAAAGGAACCCTCTTACACTGTTGGTGGGAATGCAAACTAGTACGCCACTATGGAGAACAGTGTGGAGATTTCTTAAAAAACTGGAAATAGAACTGCCATATGACCCAGCAATCCCACTCCTGGGCATACACACCGAGGAAACCAGATCTGAAAGAGACACGTGCACCCCAATGTTCATCGCAGCACTGTTTATAATAGCCAGGACATGGAAGCAATCTAGATGCCCATCAGCAGACAAATGGATAAGGAAGCTATGGTACATATACACCATGGAATATTACCCAGCCATTAAAGAGAATTCACTTGAATCAGTTCTAATGAGATGGATGAAACTGGAGCCCATTATACAGAGTGAAGTAAGCCAGAAAGATAAAGACCTATACAGCATACTAACACATATATATGGAATTTAGAAAGATGGTAACGATAACCCTATATTCAAAACAGAAAAAGAGACACAGGTGTACAGAACAGACTTTTGGACTCTGTGGGAGAAGGCGAGGGTGGGATGTTTCGAGAGAACAGCATCGAAACATGTATATTATCTATAGTGAAACAGATCACCAGCCCAGGTTGGATGCATGAGACAAGTGCTCGGGGCTGGTGCACTGGGAAGACCCAGATGGATCGGGTGGAGAGGGAGGTAGGAGGGGGGATCAGATGGGGAATACATGTAAATCCATGGCTGATTCATGTCAACGTATGGCAAAAACCACTACAATATTGTAAAGTAATTAGCCTCCAAATAATAAAAATAAATGGGAAAAAAATTAAAAAATTCAAAAAAAGAGAGTAAGCCTATTGTCTTTTTCTCGGGAGGCAGAAAAAAGAACCAGATACCCATTAACTGTTTACATAACTTTTCAAATAATTTTCCTGTCTCAGTTCCAAATGCTTCCTATTTCCAGAAGTTGCATTATTCAGGAATTCCTTAGTATTTCTAGGGTTCTCTGATGGAGATTAACATGTGTTTGAGATACTTCAATCAATACAACAAATTTATTCAACAAATATGTATCAATATTGTCATGTGCCAGGCAGGGATTAGGCACTTGGGATATAACAGTAAAGAAAACAAAACTCCCTCTTCTCAAAGAGTTTACAGAATGTAAGAAATAGTCAATAAACAAGACACATACTAACCGAATAAATTGTTTAATATTCTGGGGACCATTAAGTGGCATGAAAAAAAGTTAGGGTAAAGGACCAACCTAGACAGCATATTAAAAAAGCAGAGATTACTTTGCTGACAAAGGTCCATCTAGCCAAAGTTATGGCTTTTTTCCAGTAGTCATGTATGGATGTAAGAGTTAGACCATAAAGAAAGCTGAACACTGAAGAACTGATTCTTTTGAACTGTGGTGCTGGAGAAGACCCTTGAGGGTCCCTTGGACTGTAAGGAGATCCAACCAGTCAATCCTAAAGGAAATCAGTCCTGAATATTCATTGGAAGGACTGATGCTGAAGCTCCAATATTTTAGCCACCTGAAGCAAAGAACTGACTCATTGGAAAAGACCCTGATGCTGAGCAAGATTGAAGGCAGGAGGAGAAGGGGACGACAGAGGATGAGATGGTTGGATGACATCACCAGCTCGATGGAGATGCATTTGAGCAAGCTCTGGGAGTTGGTGATGAACAGAGAGACCTGGTGAGCTGCAGTCCATGGGGTCACAATGAGTTGGACATGTGAGCAACTGAACTAAACTGGCTGAAAGGACCTGGGGGTGTCAGGAGATAAAGGGCAGGTAAGTAACAATTTTTTAAAAAGGTAGTCGTAATTTTAGTGAGAGTGTGAATTTTGAAAGAAGCAAAAAAGTTATCTGAGGAAATACCTGGGGCAATGTGTGGCCAAAAGAGGGAAATTCCAGCGCCTATGTTCTGAGGTGAGAATGTAGTGTTTGATGACCAGCAAAGAGGCCAGTGTGGCCAGAGTAGAATGAGTGAAGAGAAGACTGTGGGGATGATGAGGAAGGCAGAGAGGTGGCAGGGTTGGGAGCTGGAGGCATGCTCTGCTTATAGTGTCAACAATGGCTTTTATTCCAAAGGAAATAGCAGGCCAGCACAGGATGTTAAAAAGCAGAGACACGGCTTTGTTGACAAAGGTCCATATAGTCAAAGCTATGATTTTTCCATTAGCCATGTATGGATGTGAGAATTGGACCATAAACAAGGCTGAGTGCTGAAGAGTTGATGCTTTTGAATTGTGGTGTTGGAGAAGACTCTTGAGAGTCCCTTGGACAGCAGGGAGATCAAACCAGTCAATTCTAAAGGAAAACAACCCTGAATATTCATTGGTAGGACTGATGTGTGAAGCTCCAATAACTTGGCTTCCTGATGCAAAGAGCTGACTCACTGGGAAAGACCCTCATGCTGGGAAAGATTGAGGACAGGAGGAGAAGGGGACAATGGAGGACAAGATGGCTGGATATCAACATCAGCTCAATGAACATGAGTTTGAGCCAACTCTAGGAAAAAGTGAAGAACAGGGAAGCCAAGAGTTTTGCAGTCCACGGGGTTGCAAAGAGTTGGATACCACTGAGCAACAAAAACAACAGGGTGTTAATCAGAGAAATGACATGACATGATTCAGATTTTAGAAATATCACTGATGCTGGGTTGTGAATACATTGAATGAGGAGCCAGGATAGAAACAAAATACTTAGTTAAGAATTGTTTCATTTATTCAAGCAAGAAATAATAGTAGGTGTACTTGTTTTCCTGGGACTGCCATAACACATGACTACAAACTAGGTTGCTTAAACAAAAATTTATTCTCTCATGGTCTGAAAACTAGAGGGTGAAATCAAGCTGTCAGTCAGCAGAGGCATGCTCCCTCTGAGGGCCCTAGGGAAAAATTCTTTCTTGCATCTTCCAGCTTCCAACAATCTTTGTTTGCCAGCAGTCCTTGGCATTCCTTGTCTTGTGGCATCACAACTCCAATCTCTGCCTTTGTCTTTACTTAGTTGTCTTCCCTCTGCATGTGTCTGTATCTCCATTTTTTTTTTTTTTTCCTTAAAAAGACACCAGTCCTCGTATTTAAGGCCCAATCTAATCCAGCATGTTGCTACAAAAAATCCAGTATGACCTCATTTTAATTTTATCACATCTATAAAGACTTCATTTCAAAATAAGGTCACATGTATAGGTATCAGAGTTTAGGACTTCAAGGTATCTTTTAGGGAAGCACAATATAACATATATTTGGGGGACATATGACAATGGGTAGTACTCAGAGAGATGGTCTAAAGTGACGAGATTCAGTGTATTTGAAGACAGAGCCAGCAAAATTGTCTGAGGACACAGAAGAAACGAAATTGCTTAGTCGTGTGCAACTCTTTGTGATACTGTGGACTGTAGCCTACCAGGATCCTTCATATGTGGAATTTTCCAAGCAAGAGTACTGGAGTGGGTTGCCGTTTCCTTCACCAGGGGATCTTCCCGACCCAGGGATTGAACCCAGGTCTCCCGCATTACAGGCAGACACTTTACCCTCTGAGCCATCAGGGAAACCCAAGGGATGGCACAGATGCTGGATATTAAAAAGAGAAAGGCTCCAAGGTTAGCTGACTCCTGAAGTTTTAATTTTCCCTAGTCTGTTAATTCAGTTACCACTCACGCATCTGGTTTTTTGTTTGTTTGTTTGTTTGTTTTTTAAGCTTTCTAAACTTTGTTGCTGTTTGATCCTTTTTAGTATTTTCTCTCAGGGGTTTATAGCTTTAAAAAGATCACTAGTTAGGAATTTTAGTGGAAAGGAGTTGCAGGAACCACATATATATAGCCTGCAATATTTGTCCAGAAGTTCTCTCCAGGGGTAAATCCAAACTTCGTGGAGGCTGAAGCTTAGACATTTTCAGGGCCCACTTTAAAAAAAATAAACAAATACAAAATTAGATACCATAGCAGTGTTGCCCTTAAACCAGGATAAGAGGGGTCTCATGGACATGAGTTTGAGAAAACTCCGGGAGATGGTGAAGAACTGGGAAGCCTGGCGTGCTGCAGTCCATGGGGCTGCAGAGTCAGACATGACAGCGACTGAACAACAGCAAAAATTATATAACAGGAAAAAAGTTGATAATGTGGCATCATTATCAATAAAATAAACATCTGAAACACTTGATTGTTATGTATAGTGCTTTTGATAAAAGAAAAGAATTAAGGCAATAAATCCTATAACATGAATTGTATACATCTTTATGTTTCTACTGGAGAAGGAAATGGCAACCCACTCCGGTATTCTTGCCTAAAGAATTCCAAGGACAGAGGAGCCTGGAGGGCTACAGTCCATGGGGTCGCAAAAAGTCGGACATGACTGAGTGATTAACACAAACACACACATAATTTCTTTAGTAGAATACTCAGCCATGATTCATGTCAATGTATGACAAAAATCACTACAATATTGTAAAGTAATTAGCCTCCAACTAATAAAAATAAATGGAAAAAAAAGAATATTCAGCCATGTACAATAGTTAATTTCAGTTATTGAGTTGATTACAGTCACCTAAAAACAGTATGATTTTTACATTTTTTGTTAATTTGTCATTATGGAGGTAGAGTCGTCAAGTTTGGAGAATATATTTTTTTATAGTCGTTTGAATGTTTAAAACTTAGATAATTATAATATGGTATAGGTGCATTTTTGTTGCACATTTCCTTAGTTCTCAAGAAAGTTAAGAGTGATGGAAAAATGAAAAAATTACTTAAAATGAGAAAGAAAATTTAGGACAATTTACAAATTCAAAAACTGGTCATATATACGTTTCCACAATTCCAGAAAAATAATCACAATATTCTTTTTTTACACTGGTTTACTGAGTGACCATGAAGAACAGGGAAGCTTGGCTTGGTGCAGTCCATGCAATCTCAAAGAGCTGGACATGACTTAGTGACTGAACAACAACAGCTATGTTTTTTCCTTTAGTTATTGAATAAATACTCTTTGATTGCCTCTTCATTTGAAAAAAAACTTTTATACTTTAATAGAGAAACTATTAGTGTTATTTAGTGTTTCTTATAGCATGAACATTTAAACATTTTTCATAATATTAATAGTTTGGAAAATATTTTGTCTTCACAAGTCATTATTTGTAATATTCTGGAACCAAGAAGACTTGTTATCAAGTATTTTTCATATGTGAATTTTTATACTCTCTCTGTTGTCACTGATATAGTTTGTGTCCTATAAACAAAAGAATTCTGATAAATTCTATTTTGTGTGGTTCCCACCAAAAGAAGTGGGAGGAGCTCTATAGAGGTTGTGTTTAGAACCCAATAAATGTCATCAAGTCTGTTCCTGACAGGAGATAGCTTTTATATTTACTGTGTGTTGATGAGATTCTAATTCTTCATTGACAAATTTATAAATCTTATGACTATAACAGTTTTGCACAAGGACACTTTCCAATCATAACACAGCCTATGGCATTGCATTTGCTGTCACAACACCAGGTACACTGGCCCATAGGCCATAGGAGGACACCTAGAGGCCATGCCTGTGTTGAAATGGACACCAACAACTTACCTCCACCACAGACATGCCTAAAATTATATATATATATATATATATATATATATATATATATTCAGTTTCAGTTCAGTCACTCAGTCATGTCCAAATCTTTGTGACCCCATGGACTGCACCATGCCAGGCTTCCCTGTCCACCACTGACTCCTGAAACTTGCTCAAATTCATATCCATTGAGTTGGTGATGCCATCCAACCATCTCATCCTCTGTCATCCCCTTTTTCTCCTGCCTTCAGTCTTTCCCAGCATCAGGGTCTTTTCCAATAAGTCAGTTCTTCACATCAGGTGGCCAAAGTATTGGAGTTTCAGCTTTAGCATCAGTCCTTCCAATGAAAGTCAGGACTGATTTCCTTTAGGATGGACTGGTTTGATTTCCTTGCAGTCCAAGGGACTCTCAAGAGTCTTCTCTAACACCACAGTTCAAAAGCATCAATTCTTTGGCACTCAACTTTCTTTATATTCCAACTCTCACATCCATACATGATTACTGGAAAAACCATAGTTTTGACTAGATGGACCTTTGTTGGCAGAGTAATGTCTCTGCCTTTTAATGTGCTGTCTAGGTTGGTCATAGCTAGACACAAGGACACTTTCCAATCATAATACAACCTCTGGTATTACATTTGCTGTCACAACACTAGGTGCACTGGCCCATGGATCATAGGAGGACACCTAGAGGCCATGCCTGTGTTGAAATGGACACCAACAAAAACTTACCTCCACCACAGACATGCCTGAGAATGATATATATTTTATGTATATATACATATGTATTCCAGTAAGCTCAAACTAAGTGTATCTCCAAGTCACCCTCTTTTAATCCAGGGCCATCAAATGCCCATTGCTTTTCCAGTGCCAGATACCCAATTGAGACTGGAGAGAAATCTGACTCGTAAACAATTGTAGTTACATGCCTTCGTTTTTCAAGTTCAGAGATAATATGTGACCATATGCACACACTGCTAGGCTCCTCTATCTGGGTCTTGGTAGAAAGTGAAAGTGTTAGTTACTCAGTTGTGTCTGAGTCTGTGATTCCGTGGAGTGTGACCCACTAGGCTCCTCTGCCCATGGGATTCTCCAGGCAAGAATGTTGGAGTGGGTAGCCATTCCCTTCTCCAGGGGATCTTCTCCTCCCAGGGGTTAAACCCAGGTCTCCTGTATTACAGGCAGACTCTTTACCATCTGAGCCACCAGCGAAGCCCAGGCACTTGTGCAAAGGGAAGGCTCTGCCGCTTAAGCTTCATTAGTTTCACAGTTTCCTCTCTGCTTCTTGTATAAAGTTGGCTTCTGTTGCCATTGATTGCTCCAAAAGCTTGGCTGGCCAAAAGCTTGGGGGAGGGAGGGCTCTTCAACTTCAGATGTTTTCAATCACTTTATATTGGATAATGAATATAGTGTACACTGCACAGACTTCAGATTTGCTTGCGAAATTCAGTCCTAGGACTTTTATAATAAAATTAAGATCAGGTAGTAGATAACCAACTTTTGTTTCTCAGAAACTAAAAAAAGCGAGTGTAGAATTGAGCCGCACATACTGCAGCACACAGCGAAGAAGAATGAACTGAAATGAAAGCACAATCTGGAAGAATAACTTCAAAACAATGCAGCAGGATGAGAGCCCTGCTGCTACCGTTTTTGATTCCCTCTAAACGTGGTGCTCACATGTGTCCGTGTGAGGCCACAGCATACTCCTGGGCGACATGTGGGTCAGGGGCTGCCGGCTCTGGGTTCTCACTCAGCAACATGGAGAAATCAATTTCAATCCTCCAAGGAGGACACACTGCAACTAAAGGTCACCAAACATAACCAATTCTCTTGAGACCCTTGAGTCTTAAGAGAAGATTTCCCCAAATTACCACACCTCAAATTTTGGTTCTTTGGGTGAAAGCATATAGTGCATTTTATATTTCTACCCATTTTTTACCTGTGTAGATGGGAGGAAAGGGGAGAGGCATGTACATACAAATATGGATAATTATCTGAATAATCTGGTTCAAAAACGTCTGCTTTGACTACGCGTCCCAGGAGTTGTAATCAAGCCAATAAAAACACTGATTGCCATACTCATTCGTGAAAGGAAAAGTGACTTGACTTGCATTTTTGGGGGAAATCCATTTCTTTTGGGGATTTTCCCAGGTGGCTCAGTGGTAAAGGATCCGCTTAATAATGCAGGAGACATGGGAGACTCGGGTTTGGTCCCTGGGCTGGGAATTTTCCCTAGAGGAGGAAATGGCAACTCACTCCAATATTCTTTCCTAGAAAATCCCATGGACAGGAGAGCCTGGTGGGCTACTGTCCATGGGTTGCAAAGAGTTGATATGACTGAACATGCAAGCACAGGCAGGGCTTTGTTTTGAACAATGCCTGTGCAAATTAAGTATTTTGGTAGGAGTTTAGAATGATCAGTGAAGGAGTAGTCAAGTTAGAAGCATGAAACACACGTAAGTGTCTCAAAGCAGACCTCTCCTCCTTTGTTTGTTTTCTGGCCTAGTTTAATTCATTTAATTCCCATGACCCTCAATTTTCTCATTTGTAAAAGGAATGAAAATGTCAAGTCTACCAATATGGATTGGTTATGAGTATCAAACTCATAACCAATAAAAAAAAAGAATTATTATGAGTATCAAATAAGGAAACTTTATGTAGAAATGCTTTTTTAGAAGGTAATGTTACAAACATAAGACATCACCGTGCTTTTTGAACATCTGAAACTAATGCCTTAGAGAAACAGATTTTTGGATTGAGGTGGGAGTAATGTACAGAAAAGAAGAGAAGTGAAGGGATGAACTGAGAAGAAAGTAAGCTTAGACTGGATGGTAGTAAGTGTGAGGGCATCACAGAGATGCTGGGGGAGTTTTGAATAAGAGCATGGGACAGCCAAATAGAATGGTGTGGGAGGATCATGAAAGGGGATTTTACCTACTGTGAAGAACAATTTTACAGATTCTGAGTGGAAAACATTCAGGGATATAATATGCTTAATGGATACAGTACAACATTGCTTAGAGATTTCCTTGCAAGTCACTAGAAGATGCATTGACTTTTTCAAGTTGCTATCCCTTTAAAGTGGCATAACACCTACTAGCAAATCATCATTCCCCCAAAAGTATTTATTAAGAACTCATTTGTCCAGAGTGTTATTGTGTGAAATCCAATGGACTAGGAAACCTATTTCAGTTTTCTGTATAGATCCAGCTATTAATAGGCTACAGGAAATAGAAGGGGTTTATTATCAGATTTGTAGACATAATAAAGTTAGTGCTCAAACTCTGCCTAGTTGCTTCATCTTAAACTCAGCACTTTGGTAATTCAGTTAAAAAAAAAAAAAAACAGAAACAAAAAAATCTAGTTTGACTGTAATGGAGGATATTCACAAGGGTTCCAGTGAAACCACACACTTAGACTCCAAACTTTGAGAATATTCTGCTTCTTTTAAAATGGCTGAAACACTCACATATTGAAGAGCTTGATGTTGATCCTACTGATTTTGAGACTCCTATTATGAGAGACTTTAACTGGCTGAAAGCAAACATGACGTGAAACCTGAACATGAGAAATAGGGAAAGGAGTACATCAAGGTTGTATATTGTCACCCTGATTATTTAGCTTATATGCAGAGTGTATCATGCAAAATGCTGGGCTGGATGAAGCACAAGCTGGAATCAAGATTGCCAGGAGAAATATCAATAACCTCAGATATGCAGATGACACTACCCTTATGGTAGAAAACGAAGAAGAACTAAAGAGCATCTTGATGAAAGTGATGGAGGAGAGTGAAAAACCTGGCTTAAAACTCAACATTCAGAAAACTAAGATCATGGCAGACGGTGCCATCACTTCATGCCAAATAGATGGGGAAACAGTGGAAACAGTGAGAGAGTTTATTTTTGGGGGCTCCAAAATCACTGCAGATGGTGACTGCAGCCATGAAATTAAAAGATGAGTGCTCCTTGGAAGAAAAGTTATGGCCTAGATGGCATATGAAAAAGCAGAGACATTACTTTGCTGACTAAGGTCTGTCTAGTCAAAGCTATGGTTATCAGTTCAGCTCAGTTCAATTCAGTCACTCAGTCATGTCTGACTCATTGTGATCCCGCGGACTGCAGCACATTGGGCCTCCCTGTCCATCACCAACTCCCAGAGTTTATTCAAACTCATTGAGTCGGTGATGCCATCCAACCATCTCAACCTCTGTCACCCCCTTCTCCTTCCACCTTCAATGGTTTTTCCAGTAGTCATGTATGGATGTGAGAGTTGGAATATAAAGAAAGCTGAGCACTGAAGAATTGATGCTTTTGAATTGTGGTCTTGGAGAAGACTCTTGAGAGTCCCTTGGGCTACAAGGAGGTCAAACCTGTCCATCCTAAAGGACATCAATCCTGAATATTCATTGGAATTACTGATGCTGAAACTGAAACTCCAATACTTTGGCCACCTGGTGCAAAGAACCGACTTATTGGAAAAGACCCTGATGCTGGGAAAGATTGAAGGCGGAGAAAAAGGGGATGACAGAAGATGAGATGGTTGGATGGCATCACCAACTCAATGGACATGAGTTTGAGCAAGCTTTGGGAGTTGGTGATGGACAGGGAGGCCTGGAGTGCTGCAGTCCATGGGGTCGCAAAGAGTTGGACCTGACTGAGCGACTGAAATGAACTGACTCTGGTTCAAAACATGCCAGGTTAAGGTCTTTCAGCACTCTTGCTTTACTAAGAGCTGGCTGTTTGGTGACATTACATTGAGAAGAAGACCTTCTTTTCTGCATTATGAGTTCATGCTTGGGAATTTCAGTTTCATATACTAAATAGCACGTAAGAGTTTGCCTGCTCTTGGGAAAACTCACGTGAACCTGGTAGGTTTCCTGCAGTGACAGAGAGTGGCCAATGAGGGTGGCAAAAAGGAGCATCCCAGGAGCAAGTGGGCCACAAAGCATTTCTTTGTTGTTGTTCAGTCGCTCAGCGCTGTCCGACTCTTTGTGACCCCATGGACTGTAGCCCACCAAGCTCCTCCGTCCATGGGATTTCCCAGGCAAGAATACTGGAGTGGGTTGCCATTTCCTTTTCCAGGGGATCTTCCCGACCAAGGGGTCAAACTCATGCCTCTTGTGTCTTTTGCATTGACAGTTGGGTTCTTTAGCAGCTGAGCCACTGGGGAAGCCCCACAAGCATTTCTATCTGTGACATTTATCACCCAAGAAAGGCAAAATAACAGCAGAAAACTGGGAGAATTACATGTGTTAGGCAGCAAGCAGAGCACTGAGAGATACAGAACAGGGAAGCAATTGTGAACAAGAGCCTGTTGTCACATGAAATAAATGCCAGAGGGAGTTTGAAAATTAATGTGAACAAACTGATGGGCAAATAGAAATAAAAATCTGAGACTGTTCATGGAATCTTGGGGTAAGGAGCAACATGTGGCATAATATGACCAGCAGACAATTCTGTTTGCTAGACTCCCAGCTTTTACAAAACTGAAGTGTCAGTTATTGTATTTTGGGATTATTTAAGTCCTTATTTTTAAAAATTTTAACTATTTTATACTTGTACACAGCATGTATAAAAACCTGTCTAATAAATTCATTGAATAGTAATTGTAGCTGATACATATTTATTGTGTGCCAGGAAATATGTTAAGTATCAACAGAATAAAGGCAATTGTGTGTTTAGAGTTACTCTTCATTGTTATTATTACTTAGGCTAAGTTTTGAAAGCTCAGCAATGGATATTGTTAGTTTCCAATTCAGCATTTATCCTCACTTCCTCTTTCTTAAGAAAACCCTATTTTTCCTATTTTTATTTTAATTAAAAATTTTTTTAGTCATTCATCCTTCTTCCTTGAGCTTGTGGATCAGTATACCTTCAAGCCTAGAAGTGAACCCTCATTCATTTATTCATTCCTGTGTAGACCAATTTGATACACTTGCTCAAAAGTCCTGGTTGGTTCTGGGTTTGACATGACATACAACTCTAGCCAATGAGAATGAAGAGAAGTACTCTGGGGAATTATTTTAAAGCTCCACTTAACTTTTCCATGAGGACTCTGAGGAGTAACCACTTTCCAGAAATCAAAGCCTAGTTGTAAGGAATTGGGATTCAATCCGAGACCCTAATTTCACTTTTAGTCAAATCATGCTCTCCCTCAAAAGATGTAAGCATATTAATTCCTAGAACCTGTGAGTACATTATCTAATATGGCATATGGTATATGCCACCTTATTTGAGGATGTGACTAAGTTAAAGATCTTGAGATGGGGAGATTATCTTGGATTATCCAGGTGGGCCCTACAAGGCTTGCAAGAAGAAGACAGCAGGGTCAGAGTAAGAGAAGGGGCTGAGGTAATAGAAGTATATCAAAATGATGCAGCCTTGAGCCAAGGAATGCAGTCATGCTCTAGAAGTTGTAGAAGTTTCCACCATGAGCAGATCCTCACTTGGAGCCTCTAGAAGTAACTCAGCTCTACTGACACCTTAATTTTAACCATGTTTATGACCCATCTTGGATTTCTGGCCTCCAGAATGGTAGGGTAGTAAATTTGTGTTGTTTTAGGTCATTAAGTTCATGGTAAATTGTTACAGTAGCAATAAAAAACTAACATATATAACACAAGCATAGTTTGAGATTTCATACATATCAGAAATATGATCAATTTTTTAAAAAGAAATGAAGTAGATATAAATTTTCAAATTTAACTAACCTACAACTCTGTTTTTACAAGCATTACAAATTTGTTCAAGTGAAAACAAACTACTTCTATGGTATTTATGTAATTTGACTCCTGTGTTAGTAATGACACCTGTATACTATCTGGATATTTTTGTTAAGTGTTTACAATTATTTGTATGTCTTCATTTTGGCTTAAATATTATATGATGTCCTGAATGACTGTATACTGCCGATCTCAGAACAGATATGCCACCATCATGAAAAATATTTACGTTGGAAGAACATGTTGGTTTACTTCTTAGACTAGTTCAGTCTACCTTAAAGTATAAATAGAAGTAAGAGAGTTTCCTGAGGAATTCAAGCATTTCACAAAACAGTAACAAAAGTTATCTGCCACAAATGATATTTTTTCCTATGGAAATTATATTGCTCTTTCAAATGACAGCCATCCTGTTATCTTGGCTAAGCTTTGTGCAATGGATTTTGGAATCATTTTCATGGAGATGGTTACTAAGAGTGGTGTCTAGTGACCTTGAATTGATTTAGATATTGAAAAAACCATCAGTTCACTATGCATAATCTGCCAAAGGCACCCACTTTTTCCATGGAAATGGGAATATTCAAAAAGCCTGCATATATCATGGATATTGATTTTTGCAGGTCCCAAAAAGAAAGAGAAATATATACATTTCTGTGGAAGGCCTTCTTTAAAGCATTCTACTCCAACTATAGCCACAATAACCCAGAGGAGGCACTTAATTCCAACTCAAAAATGTCAGTGTAATATTCTTTCTGATGCAAGGTTTACCATGGATCCTCAATTAAGCTTATACTGTATGTTGATAAGAACTTCGTAGATGTTGTTATTATGTCTTATACAGGAAGATAACAGCCAATAGAAATCACCAGATTTCTCACCTGCCATCTGTCACTTCCTCATTCCCTGATGGCTCAGAGGTAAAGAATCCTCCTGTAATGTAGGACATGCAAGAGATGCAGGTTTGATCCTTGGGTCAAGAAAATTCACTAGAGGAAGAAATGGCAACCCACTGCAACATTTTTGTCTGAAAAATCTCACAGACAGAGGAGACTGGTGGACTACAGTCCAAGGAGTCACAAAGAGTCAGACACAACTGAGCACATCTATCATAGAAATTAGCCTTGAGTAAACAGAACTGGGAAGATTTTTCAGAACCTTCTGTAATGGTCATAGTTACCAATATGGAACATTTAAGGGGCACAAATCCTGCTTCCTTTACCATCTACCTATATGTGTGTGCTTAAGTTGCTTAAGCTAAGTTGCTTAGTCATGTCCAATTCTTTGCAACTCTATGGACTATAGTCCACCAGGCTTCTCTGTCCATGAGATTTTCCAGGCAAGAATACTGAAGTGGGTTACCATTTCCTTCATCAATGTACCTATAAAACTTTAGACAGTACAATCTATTTTCCCTTTTTTAAGAAATGAAACCATTAGCATATCTAACTCATAGGAATGATGTCAGCATGAGATAATCCATTTCTAGAATCTGATGTTTATTAAATATTCAATAAAAATTCCTATTTTTGTCTTCACCCAGTTTTAGCTGAGAATTTACATGTCAAATAAAAATGTATTCTGGCTATTGCATGATCTGTGTTTACTATTTTATTATTTATACAGCAAGACTTAGTCCTTGTTAGGTACTGCGGGACTGGATTAAGGTGAGTGTCTATTAATCTAATTGAGATCGTGAGGCCCTTTCCATCATATAATGCTGTCTTCCTCTTTTGAACTCATTTGAACCACAAGGTGAAAGACGCAGTAATTCTTTTAGGGCCACCAAAATGATGAAGTGGGAATATACCTGTTAATTCTATATCTACTTGAAAAACACATAATTCATAAAAGCTCTAACAATGAGGTGCCCACTCTGCTGTGCTTAAGAGTTTAAGTCAGGAAGTGCGGGAAGGAATATGATATAAGCTGAGGGACATGCTGCTGAGGAGTCAGAGTGCTCATATTCATTTTGGCTTCCTCAGTGTCGCAAACAGAAACATGTATTTGTAAGAAGGAAGGTTTAATTAGTTAGGGAATTGCTACTTGTAACTAAATTCTGTCCTGGAGACAATTAAGTTTCTTGTCCATAATCATCCAAAGAGCTATTGGTTTACACAGAAATGCTCTGATATAATTTACGCCCTTAAGGAGGCTGTAGGGAAAAAGACACAATTTGAACATAAATACATGTAAAAGAGGAGATGGATGATAAAATGCCAATAGAGTGTTATGCCTAGTTATAGTATAGCATAATGTTAAAGTATACATTGATGAAGGAAAAGTCTCATAGGACCACTGAAGGTAGCCCCACTAAAAAACACACCAAAGCAGGAGACATGAGTTCCATCCCTGGGTTAGGAAGATTTCCTGGAGGAGAAAATGGTAACCCACTCCTGTATTCTTGCCTGGGAAATCCCACGGACAGAGAAGCCTGGTGGGCTACAGCCCACGGGGTCACAAAAGAGTTGGGCAAGACTGAGTGACTAAAAACAACAACAACAAAAGGAGAAGCAGCCTCTTATTCATACAAGGGTTTCTTTCTGGATCCAGGCTTGAGGCCTCGGGAGTGACTATGCCTGGGAACAGAAGCACCTGTGAGAAAGATCATGATAGAGAAAATACAGAGCATAGTGCCAGCTACCATGTTCTCCACCTAACTTCTAGGTCAGAACCTACCAAGATTTCAGAAATTCCCTCTGAGGTCTCTGCAGGAGACCCTGGTCACTCTTCAAGTTAAAACTTGATTTTGCTTCTGGGCTGTCAGCGTATCTTGCCCAGGCTCCATCTTATCCTTCTCTTGTCCTCGTGCTCTCCTTGAGGTTCTGGAACAAGCAATGCATCCCTGGAACACATCTGAGACAATGTCCTTGGATGTCTTTTGGACATTCACAGTATCAAGACATGTTTGGAAAATATGGACAGAGAAATAGCTCCAGACTGCTCTTCCTGGCTACAGGTTTAAAGGCTGGAGTCAGTTTATTTGGTCACCAACATTTTAAGCATGTCCGTTATTCAGGCTTCTGGAGAACGTTCAGCAGTAGAAAAATGACTCTTAATGGCTTGTGATCTAAGAGAGGAGAGATACAGGTCTGCACAAAGAAATATCAAAAATGACAAAAGAAATAAAATTCTAAGTGGATGTTAAAATAGGATGCTTTGTGTCTGAGCTGAGGTCCCAGAGGCCAACTATACAATAAGTGCTAAGAAGCCACATGTCTGGAGGTGGAGTTACCATGAAGTTAAAGAAACTTGAGCTTCAGGGTTTCTCAGGAGCACCTCCCAAGACCCTATATTTAAACAGATACTAAAACTTTGTACTTTTCCTTTCAAGAGGGCTCCTAGAATTGCTTAAGCTTAGGCAGTGCAAATTTTGGATCATTTACTGCGGACCAGAGGTTTTCACACAGGAGTTTAAATGTGTTTTACCAACACTTTCCAAGAGGTATGTAGCATGGATCATTTTAAGAGTATCGGTCTCCATATCTTCAGCTTCTGTGTGCGTTATTTTAGTGGATTGATTTTACCTAAAAATACACTGTGGCCCAAGTGTCATGCTGGTTTTTCTTTTCCATTTTCTCCTTTGCAATCCTCATTCTCCTTCTTTACTAAAGAAACTCATAACTGGTTCTGAATCTTAATGTGGTGACATTTTTTCCCTCTGGGTTTAAAAATATTCAGGTTCCAAACAAAGAAATTTCATAAAATACTGCTCTCGGAGAAGATCCTCTAATCTAGATGTTTCCTAACATCATTACCTGCCAGTTTCTATTAGGAGTGACACTTGACATAAGAAGTGGAGTATTTTGGCCATGTTGGCAGGCTCCAAATTTAGATAATTATTTTCATTTAGATTCATTGCCCCTTCCGTCCACTGAATATTGATAAAGAATAGGAAGACTATGAAGAATCCAATAAAGACAAAACAAAAAAGGTGAAAGTGAAGTGCCTTATTTCATCCATACAGCAATCTCTTTGATTTGTCTGTCTGTCTGTCTATCTATCTATCTTTATCAATCTTCTATCACTGTTATTAAAAAACTGCTATAAACATGGTGACTTAAAATAAAGGAAATTTCTTCTCTCACAGTTCTGAAGGCAGAAGTCTAAAATTAAGGTGTTGGCATGGCTTTACTCCTTTCAGAGACTCTAGGAAAAAATCAATTCCTTTTCTCTTTCAGCTTCTGGTGGCTGTCTGTAATGACCTCCTTGTCTTTTCTATGTGGATTTCCTTCGAGTATTCCTTATAAGGTGATTCCCTGGTGACTGAGTGGTAAAGAATCTGCCTGGCAATGCATGTGATTCAGGTTTTATCCCTGAATCAGGAAGATCCTCTGGAGAAGGTGCTGGAGAAGGTGCCCCATGCCAGTATTCTTGCCTGGGAAATCCCATGGACAGAGGAGCCTGGTGGACTATAGTCCATAGGGTCGCACAGAGTTGTACACGATTCAGTAACTGAACAATAACAACTGTGCTTGTCATTGGATTTAGGGTCTTCCTGGATAATTGATGATAATTTTCTCATTTCAAAATCTTTAACTGTATTGCTTCTTCCAAGACCCCGTTTCCCAATAAAGTTACATTTACAGACTCCAGAGTTTTGACATAGGTATCTTTAGGGGTCTACCATTCAAATCACTATACTATCTAGTTATCTACTATCTGTCATTCATTTATATCTATCTACCTACCTACCTACCCATCGTCTGTCTTAGAATTCAAAAGAAAGATGGTTTCCACAGTGGCACAAATTAGCACATTTATTTGAAATAAAAAAATGAAGTCAGATATTTTAATAGAAAGTCAGTCTGATTGATTTAAAAATAAATACTCACTTTGCCATTAGTTTTAAAACAATTATTTTCCAAAGGGACAATAAGTAAAATCAATAGGTACATGGTTTTGATAAAAATATGTAAAAAATATAAAAATACTTTTCCACCAAAAATAATTACTTTGGGAATGTAATAAACTGTATTTTTCTTTTTTCTAACTGTTTCTGAGTATCTGAAATTAAACCAGATGCCTCTAAGTGGAAGAAGAATGGGATGACTGTCATTTAATAAATTTTGGTTTACTTATTAGAAATAAGGAAATGAATTACTCCAACAATGGAATAATTCACCCTTTGAAAACAGATGATTTCTTTTTATTTTATTTTTTGAATAAAATTGAAGAAGGGACTAATCAAATTATAATTCAGAATAGATTTGTAATGCTTGCCATAAGACTTCTGACTTTTAATTTAAGAGTTGTAAGAATTGAAAACATTACTATTGTAAAAGTCTTTGCATTACCATCATCTTGCTTATGTGAGTAGGTTTTCTTATTTTTATATGTATAATATATAGATAGATTTGATGCTAAATCCTGTGTCATTCCAGCTGAAATATTCACCCAGGGACCCATGAATTATCTGAAAATAATAGCCAAATATTCTCATCAAACTATTTCTTCCAATAAAATTATAATTTTATCTTTGAAATTTATTTAACAAAATTTGTAATATATCCAAGTTATTTTGATCAATTACATAGTAACAGTAATGGCAATGAGGGCTCGATCAGAATAATTTTTAAAAATATTTGGAAACTTGTGATCACAAAAGTTAAATTTGTTTATTTATATACATATTTTAGACCCATAGAAGTACACTGGAGTGACTGCAAAAATAATTTGAAGCATAGCAATATAATACATTAGTTAAAATTCTTGTGGAAGGAATTAGGATGGGACTTTAAATTTGAAGAGTAAAAAGAGTGATGTAAATTTTCTAACTGTTAGAGAAGAACTTGTTCATGTATTTTAAAAGGATTGTGATGGGTATCAAATTGCTGTGACAGATTTCATGGGATGCATTAAAAGAGTAATGAAACAGGTTTTGTTCTAATGCCAGTAATTACGTTCTTTGTAGCTATTTAAATATAGGATAAAAATTTAATTATCAACCTCAAAATAGGCATGAAGTTACCTAATTTAAAAATTTAAGGTTACATGAAAGAAAACAAAAAGCACTGTTTTAGACTATCTAAACACATCTTTCCAGGCAAAGAGAATGTTAAAATCATTCCTTCTGGTATTAGGCTGTCATCAGCCAGAAAAGAGAGGACCCTTTAGAGCTGAGAAGAAAAGCTTCTATGCAGAGCTCCCATCCCTGTCCCTGAGGGTGAGAGATGGGAGGGGCTTTTTCCTTACCTAGAGCAAAGACAGAGTGGCTTCAAAGAGACAGCTCAGCGAGCTAAATACGGGGACCAGGACTTCAGTCTGGGTTGGGTTCAGTCTGAATGGGTTGGGGCAATGTCTAAAATTGTGAGGCTGTAAAACTGGAGCTGCTCTTTTTGGAGACAAAATCTGGTGGGAGGGCTGAGTTGGGAGTAAGTCATACTTCCAGGAACAATGAGACATGTTTTATGGGCACTTGCTATGAACTTTGGTTTTAACCACTCCCACCACAATTGTAGACCCCAAAGGCCTGTGATTTCTGCCTTTTTTGTTTCATTCTGGTATCCCAGACACTTGAAGCAGACCTTTGCACATAGCAGTTGCTCATTAAATGGGATGAAGAAATTAATGGAATTCTAACCCTTTCTAAGGGCTTCCTATGTGTTGCAGTGATAAAGACTCTGCCTGCCAATGCAGAAGACACAAGAGACATGGGTTGTGAAGATCTCCTGAAGGAGGAAATGGCAACCCACTCCAGTATTCTTGCTTAGAAAATTCCATGACAGAGGAGATTCGCAGGCTATAGCCCATGGAGACACAAAGATTTGGATGTGACTGAGCGCACACACACACACACACACACACACACACAGATGACCCATTCTAACCTTCAGTCTAATCTAATCTAGTCTAGTCTAATGTAAGCATCAGTCTAACATAGACCCTTTCTAAGCACCAGCTATGGTTTTTCCAGTAGTCATGTATGTATGTTTGATGTGAGAGTTGGACCATAAAGAAAGCTGAGTGCAAAAGAATTGATGTTTTTGAACTGTGGTGTTGGAGAGGACCCTTTAGAGTTCCTTGGACTGCAAAGAGATCAAACCAGTCAATCTTAAAAGAAATCAGTCCTAAATATTCATTGGAAGGACTGATGCTGATGCTGAAGCTCCAATATTTTAGCCACCTGATGTGAAGAACTGATTCATTGGAAAAGACCCTGATGCTGGGAAAGATTGAAGGCAGGAGGAGAAGGGGACAACAGAGGATGAAATGGGTGGATGGCATCACTGATTTGATGGACATGAGTTTGAGAAAACTCCAGGAGTTGGTGATGGACAGGGAAGCCTGGTGTGCTACAGTCCATGGGGTAGCAAAGAGTCGGATACGACTGAGTAACTGAACTGAAGCATCAGTCTACCTCTTCAACCCACTCTTTAAGAACAAGGTCAGCCCTAAATCTTCCCAGCCTGCTTCTATTGAATGTCCCCAGGTCACCAGGGGTGAAATTTTCTCCAATCAGAAATCTTGGAGCCCTGATCCTCAGCCCTGGTCTTTTGGCTGCCAGTATCTCTGGCCCAGAGGCTGCCAAAAACCTGTGCTGGCTCTCTCCATTTGGAATTGTGCTCATACCCCCTCCCCTGAGTCCAAGCTCCCATTCTACAGGTGCTGCTGGGTCCTAAAAGGAGGTACTTGGATTGAAATTAGGAAGAAGGGCAGCAGCTCCCTCAATCAGTTCAGTTATTCAGTCGTGTCCAACTCTTTGCGACCTCATGAATCGCAGCACGCCAGGCCTCCCTGTCCATCACCAACTCCCAGAGTCTACCCAAACCCATGCCCACTGAGTCGGTGATGCCATCCAGCCATCTCATCCTCTGTCGTCCCCTTCTCCTCCTGCCCCCAATTCCTCCCAGCATCAGGGTCTTTTCCAATGAGTCAACTCTTTGCATGAGGTGGCCAAAGTACTGGAGTTACAGTTTCAGCATCAGTCCTTCCAATGAACACCCAGGCAGCTCCTTAGACCATAATATTTTTTAATAAGAATAATATCTGGATAAAGTTATGATCATGGTGATTTTTACTACTTTCTAAGAGGAGGGATTGAGGTAGTTCAGTGGTAAAGAATTCTCCTGCCAATGCAGGAGATGTGCGAGATGCAGATTTGATCTCTGGGTGGGGAAGATCCCCTAGAGGAGGAAAAGGCAATCCACTCCAGTATTCTTGCCTGGGAAATCCCATGGACAGAGGATCCTGGCAGGCTACAGTCCATGGGGTCACACAGGGTTGGAAACAACTGAGCACTCACACACACATCACAAAGAGAGGGACTGAAATTTATTTAAGGGTAATAAAAAACTAACACCTATTGTTGGTGAATGTGTGTAGCTGGAAAACGCTGTAGGGAAAAATATGGCTTCAGAAAAGAAAATCAGTGAATCATATACAGGTCAGATATGTTAATGGTGTAATTGAAAAAAGCATAGCATGTGTAGAAACATTTCTATGAAGACCTCAACATGGTGTGTTTCTTGCCTTTTCTTACCTTAACATCTATCCATTCGTGTGATCATGCAGTTGAGTGTGAGAGGTACAGCACCTTTGTTAAGAATGGGGCTGGAGAGGCAGTTGGCCAAGTTCAACCTCTTCGTTTGGTGCTCATTGGTTATGTTGCCTTGGGCAAGTTGCTTAAACCCTCTCTACCTCACTTTTCCCATCCATAAAATCAGCATGATCATAATATCTGTGTAATGGAGTTATTCTGAGGATTAAATGACATAATACTCATAATGCACAGAGAGTCATGCAGATTCATACTGAGTCTAATTATTATGTTAGTTGGGCACACAACTCATATAATATTAGACTATTATCAATAGCTATATATCAAAGGCTAATATTTGCATATTTAGAAATTGTGCATGGTCTTCACAGTATGGCAATTTAATTGAAAAATAGCATTGATTTTCTTAAAAACGTATTTATTCTCATAAACCTGTGAATTCAAATACTCAGCTTTTAAAGTACCATTTGTATTTAATATGTTTTAGATTAAAATCTATGCATTATACCTTTTATACAAAATAGGAAGTATTTAAATCTAGAAGTTTGGTTCAAAAAGGGCAATATTTTAGTACGTTCTAGGGTGAAAAAGACCCACTCCAGTGTTCTTGCCTGGGGAATCCTGGGGACGGGGGAGCCTGGTGGGCTGCCGTCTATGGGGTCGCACAGAGTCAGACACGACTGAAGTGACTTAGCAGCAGCAGCAGCAGCAGGGTGAAAAAGGTAGAAATGTGACTATTATAAATAATACTAGTGCATATATTTGATGCCTTTTTATTTAATTGAACTAATTAAATATTTTAGATTTTAATGAAAAATAGAGAAAGCTGAGCACCAAAGAATTGATGCTTTTGAATTGTGGTGTTGGAAAAGACTCTTGAGCATCCCTTGGACTGTAAGGAGATCAAACTCCTTATTTGTTAATTTAGTTAATCCTAAAGGAAATCAGTCCTGAATATTCATCTGAAGGACTGAAGCTGAAGCTGAAGCTCCAATACTTTGACCACCTGATGCGAAGAACTGACTCATTGGAAAAGACCCTGATGCTCTAAAAGATTGAGGGCAGGAGAAGGAGACGACAGAAAACAAGATGGTTGGCTGGCATCACCGACTCAATGGACATGAGTTTGAGTAAGCTCCAGGAGTTGGTGATGGATAGGGAAGCTTGGTGTGCTGCAGTCTGTGGGGTCACAAAGAGTCCAACACGATTGAGAAGACAGAACTGAACTGAACTGAACTGAAGAATAGTCCATTTTGTGCAATGTAGTACTGCTTATTTTATTTACTTCATTGTCTTAAACATAACATTTTAGTACTTCTGTAATTCATATAAAGCAAAAAGAATGATGAATGGTAAAATTGAAACTTTTTCTGGAGAAATTGAAACTTTTTCTGGACCAGTGAGTAGCTCTTCTGGTGACAGTTTATGTAGCAGTGGTAGAAATCCTTCTATTGGGAGAAATCCTAAGGACCGAGAATGGAACTTAAAGGGCCTTCTGGAACTTGACTGGTTTGGCATGAAAAGGAGGTTAGGGAGAAAGGTAGATGATTAAAAAATCTGCCGCAGAAGAGAGGCATCTATATTACAAGTCTGGTCTTGTAATATCTGGTTTGACATCTGACTTGTCTGCCCAACTTTTCAGTTGGCTTTTGGCGGTCAAACCAACGGTTCCTCCAGTCTCTCAGTAACACAACTTCTCTACCCTCAATAGACCCTTCTAGCTGTTTGCTGCTCTGCCATTTTAGAACCATGTCTCAATGAGGCTACCACTGCTTCCGAATCTAACAGTTTTCCTGGAAAACACAAAAAAACTATGTTGTACTTCATGCGTGCGTTCAGATTCAGAAACCCAACAGATGCCTTACAATACCAAGAAAAACATGTGAAACATGAAGCTAGCATTGTCATGACATAGGCAAATTGAATTGTTTGGCTGAGTTTTATGTTTCACTTGCCTTTTCAAAGCACTACTTTCCCAAACCTCTGATCTTTGATTTGTCGGGAAGTTATCTATAAGTTCCTATTTTTTGAGAGAGGAAAGTTTTTCTTCTCTGCTTATTTTTGTGACAAAACTTACTAAGCCCTTCATCAGTCTTTCCTGAGTCTCCTGGTTGCAATGTTCATTGTTTAAAAAGCAGGCAGCCTTCTGAAGCTGCTTCTTGGAGTGGATTCTGCACATCCCTGTCTTCCCTGTATAGTCCCTTAAGCTCTCTTGCCGAAGAGGATCCCAGCTTTGCATTCAAAGGCAGATCAGCTCTGCTCAGCCCAACACAAGGACACCCATCATGAAAAGGACCAATCAAAGCAGGTCTCCCCAAATGGAAATTGGGTATGTCTTTTAAAAAATGAAGTATTCTGTTAACCTCTCCCTCTCCCTTCCTTCTAGGCCAGAAACTTCACATACACCCACACATACCCTCCCCCAAATATATTTTTACTTTCATTACTACAGTTGAGAAGAATTGCTGTGTCTGCTTTGATGCATCCAGGGACTGAATGCAAACAACATGGTACAACTCTAGGAACTGCCATCGTAAAATATTTTAAGAGGCAGAATAGAGTAAAATAAAATAAAAATGTCTTTTTATGTGATATCTCAGAGTAATTCAGGATTTATGGTACCTTAACCTTTAGAATCCAAAATATTAAGCTATGTTTCTTAGAGATAATAACTTGGTTGTCCCTCACTTATGTGTCTTAGATAAAAGCCTACTGCCACAGAATCCATGAATGCTCAAATACCCTTGCGGGCCTTTAGTAGTAAATCTTATGGAATAGCTTATGGCCAATGTAATGGCCCACAGTAGCCTGCGAATATCATGAATTCTAATAATACTTACATCAGTAGAAACATGAAGTAATGTCTCCATTGTAATTAAATGATGTATTTAGAGCAGTGGACTAAATGGTCCCCTAGTGTGTTGGTGATATATTCTAATAGTCTTCTCTTTACAGCCCCACACGGTAATATTCATGCTTTATTCTGGAGGGCTTTGCTTCTGACTGAACATTTGAATTGCAACATTAAGTGGTAAAGTGGATTATAGCGAGATCCCATGAATATGGATCCTGATCAAGAAACTAAGTGCTTAAAAAAATAAAATGTTACTATTTAAATAAAGTGATTACAAAAACATTTTTATATGGAGGAATGTCAGGCATATATGCCAACTCCCCCTCCCTCTTTATTCTACATCGCAGAAGCAGAACATATTTGCCACAATTAAAAATTTAGTAGGATGAAACAGCGGAACTTAAATCACTGTAATTTCTGCTGCGCTTATTGAATCTAATTTGGGCTGTTTGAGGTACAAATTAGTTTCGATAATAATTACATTATTCCATTTTTTAAACATGCTGGTTCTAAAGATTATAGCCAAATACAGAGCCCACATGTAGGAAGAGGGTACTTTTACCAGTGCTGAAAAGAAATTATCTTGCAGCTGATTAGTTAAAAGTGTCACATTTTGAATTTTCATTCTTTTACTTTTCCCTCATATCCATCACTAAAGCAGTAGCTTGAGGCAGTAAGAGCCTAGGGCACAGCTGAGGGTGTTTCAGTCTATCTAGTCTAGCAGTAAAGAATAAGTCAAAGAACAGTCTATCCTTGTATTTGGTAATTGAATTAGACAGTGTGCCAATATATTACAGACAATTATACAAGAATAAAACAGCTATATATTTATTTGATGAACTTAAATATTTGTAAGGTATTTTCCATTATTCATTGAATACTCTATTTCTTAGAATTTTTAAACACATTTTCTATGAACAAGGAAAATTCTCCAGCCCTGTTGATAATTCTTACTGTGTATTTGTTCAATGAATGTGGATTTCTAATGATGAAGAACTAAGTTTATGTACAGTTGGCTTTTCTATTTGACTAAGTTAATATTGACATGTGGGTTTGCATGCTAGGGATGTGTGTGTGTGTGTGTGTGTGTGGTATGTATTTTAGTGTGCAACTTAGGGCATTATATATTTAAATTCACTGAGCACTTGTGAAAGTTCCATGCATGTCAGTGAAATTAGTATGTGATGGTATTTGTTGGTCAGTTGCTTTATATTTAAAAATGATTTGGCTTGCCTTATTTCCTAAATGTGCCTTCACTGTGTATTGAAAATTGGCATCTTTCCCACAAATCCAGGAGCTTAAGCAAAATCCCATTGTTTTCACCACAGAACTTTGCTTTAGAGGGGATAATTGGTCATTTGGGGTAAGTTTACATTAACTCTTCTTTTATTTTGTATTGCTTAAAAAGACACACTTTTTACGCTCTAAGAGTTTTGCAAAACAAAACAACAAAAATCTGCCCATTTAGGTAGAGGTAAAAAAACTAACTCCTCTAAAAAGAAAGAATAGCAAATGCATTGGAACTTGGAGGCACTGGTCAAATGCAGCACTCTAGCTAAATGAAGAGCTCTTTATCTGACCAGTTTAGACATGGCTTTGGATGGCAAGCTAATTCTTTGAGCACCACCCTTGAAAATCATGCTAATGAGCCTCTTCACTTCATCAAGTAGGATTGTGGACCTTTTTGTCTGCATCATTAAGGCCCCAAATTGCCCCATTAGCAAGGCCTCAAATTGCCCCTCAGGGTCAATATTTAATGCAGGTGAACTTAGGTTAACTACCCTCAGAACCCTCTGGACAACAAACAACGTGGAGTACCTGTTACAGGGAGATTCATTTCTCCCCAAGTTTCCTTTGTGAAATATGGCTTTCCATGTTCAACTTCTGTTTTAAATTCATTTTGGGAAAAAGACACATTAGGTTTATTTTCTGTTGCTGATTCCAAAAGAGTGAGTTTTGAAATAGAAGATAGAAATTCCTCTATCAGTTGATTGCATCAGTGTCTCATAAGCTTTAATTTTTCCACCTGTAAAGTGTGTATTATAATACTTTTCCTCGGGTACCTTCTGAGGGATCTGCTGCCTTTAAACAAAGATGCTGGAACCGGTAAAAAATAGCAAGAATAATACCAACTGTTAGCAAGCTCTTATAGAATTTTGTTCTGCAAGATTTTAGCAACTTTAATGGCTATCCTTGTTAATTATTGAGCTAAAAATGCATGTAAAGTTAGAAATATAAGTAGTAATCGGGATGTGTGCAAAATTAAAATTCAGGATAGGATTCTGTGCTAATAACACTGAGATAATTTGTAGGACTGGAATACTGCACACATTTAAACACATAAATGTAAGATTTTTCTTACTCATTAAAATTTGAAGTAGGAGAGAAAGGCAAAATGATTCTTCTTGTATCTCTGTTGTCCATTTGGTTGACTGCAAACTGGTTAATACTCAGTTGCTGCTAGTTATCTCTGGAGACTCTCAGTGTTGGGGGGTGGGGGGTGCAAATAGAAATTACCTCCCTGAGCATGCCCAGCAGGAGCTACTGGTGATCTCCAGACATGAAATCTTTCATATGTAGCAACTGAAAGATGAGAGCCATGGTTACAGTTTCCAGCAAGAATGTGAAACAGAAGCCTTGAGATTATATTCCACATCTAAGCAGAGATAATGTTGATGTCTCCTGTGTTCAGCTTAATTTCCATGCATTTAGGGCTCCTGAAATTCTCATCACCTCTGTGGCTGGTCCCTGCAAAGTCACTTTTGCTGCTGAATGGGGGCCCCAATTAAGAAGTGCTTGCTGGTGTCCTTCCAGCAATATCTCGTGAGTTTGAACAATTTTAGTGAAATAAATGTAACAAGGAAAAATGAATTCTCTTTAGCCTCTATTCAGCCAAAATTAGCCTCCGTGGATTCTGGCTCACAAAAGCACCACGGGCCTCTGGCTGTGCTCTGTAGCTGTGAAATAGAATCAAGATTCCATTAGGCATCCCAAGCTGCCTCCTTCTCCAGGGCAGACAATAAAAATGACAACAGGGGATTGTCCCTCAGCTAGTCTAACAAGGGGGTGGGTTCTTTTCTAAATTACTAGATGTCTGTTTAGCTGAGGAAGAAATTTAAAGGGGCCATGGGCCAAAAAAAATTTTTTTTTTCACTTCTTTGGCTTACCTATTAGTTTCTTAGGTCATTTTCAGAAATACCTTGGATTCTACCTCTGTTTGTGCTTAGAGGCTATAGATTCCCCCTCCCTCCTTCTTAAAAATGTGTGTGTTCAGACAATAATAAGTGACCATACATAATCCAGAGAGTAGTATCTCTGTAAGAGATATCAGAAGTTTCAGCAATGGCACTTGGTTTGTTGATTTGCCAGATTTTTGTTTTCTTGCATGTGAGAGAGATATGTTTCTAACCTAGACAATTCTAGATTGGAGATAGATTTTCTGCTTTCAGAGTTTATTTATGAATAAGAATCCTTAATGGATAAATTTATCTGGACAGCCTTGTCCTCACATGAACATGAAAGAAACGGGGCTCTATCACCTTGGCTTTGCAATACCATCGTATGCTCCTGTGGTCCTCAAGGGGTCAGACCTTCAGGTTGTCTACATCGGAGGAGCCCCCAATATGTTATGACCTTGCAAAAATTACTATTACCATGAAGTCCCAATCAATTTCTTTCCTATATCAAAAGTGCAAAAGTCTAAGAACATGTTCTTCCCCTATCCAAGGATAAATCTGATATAACTTATTCAGACCTCTCATAAATTTGATTGAACATTCTTTCTCTTTCTAATTGGCCCAGTAAATAGAGTTTTGTATTTCCCTTGACAGGTGCCATAGAATGAAATTTAATACAGCTTGTCAATGAGTATCAGAAAGTTAAAGAGTTCATCAACCATTCATAGTAATTGTACTGTAGTCGTACAGAGTTATAAATGTATATTTCATGACCACTTCTCCTTGGCTTCAATCAAAATTACTGGCAGGAAGTAATATTATATAATCCATGGTGTCAATTACTAACGGTAGTGGCAAGTAAATCATAATGTTTTCATTATAGAATTGCTAATACTTAGAGGTTGTAATATTCCATACATAAAGTCTTTAATAAGCAATTATTTATGTGCTCACTTACTGGATGTTGCTGAACCAAGGTATTTCTTCAACATTAATTGGAAATTCTATTCAATAATTCTTTCTGTAAAGTCATTCATTGATATTATAGTTCTTTAAAGTTGCTTAAAATAATATGTCACATATTTATTATGGCATTTAACAAAAACTTGAAATAAATGGCAATGCAAATATTGAAGTATAAATTTCCACTTGTAAAATTTGATAACCAATTCTAAGATAAGAAAAGCAACTAGATATCTTGCTTTTGGATGTCATAGCTGGGATCTGAATCTAATGAATTCATGGTCGGAATATTTGAGTGCTGAAATTAGCTTTGCCATTTATAACTTAGTGTATGGCCTCAGGAAATATTCTGAAAATCTTTGAGATTTAATACCCTTATCTGTAAAATGACATATTTTACTATCAAATATTTTATCATTTTGTAAATTAACATATTTTGTTAAACATGATTATAATAAAAAGGGCAGACTAATCAAATCATAATCTTATTAACATCTGAGATTTCAGTTCAGTTCAGTCACTCAGTCATGTCCGACTATTTGTGACCTCATGGACTGCAGCACGCCAGGCTTCCCTGTCCATCACCAACTCCCCGAGCTTGTTCAAACTCATGTCTATCGTTTTGGTGATGCCATACAAACATCTCATCCTCTGTTATCCCCTTCTCCTCCTGCCCTCAATCTTTCCCAAGATCAGGGTCTTTTCAAATGAGTCAGCTCTTCGCATCAGGTGGCCAAAGTATTGGAGCTTCACCTTCAACATCAGTCCTTCCAATGAACACCCAGGACTGATTTCCTTTAGGATGGACTGGTTGGATCTCCTTGCAGTCCAAGGGACTCTCAAGAGTCTTCTCCAAAACCACAGTTCAAAAGTATCGATTCTTCTGTGCTCAGCTTTCTTTATAGTCCAACTCTCACATCCATACATGACTACTGGAGAAACCACAGCTTGGACTAAACAGACCTTTGTTGGCAATGTCTCTGCTTTTTATTTATTTATTTTTAAATTTTTTTTTTATTATTATTATTATTATTTTTCCAGTGGGTTTTGTCATACATTGATATGAATCAGCTATGGATTTACATGTATTCCCAATCCCGATCCCCCCTCCCACCTCCCTCTCCACCCGATTCCTCTGGGTCTTCCCAGTGCACCAGGCCGGAGCACTTGTCTCGTGCATCCCACCTGGGCTGGTGATCTGTTTCACCATAGATAGTATACATGCTGTTCTTTTGAAATATCCCACCCTCACATTCTCCCACAGAGTTCAAAAGTCTGTTCTGTATTTCTGTGTCTCTTTTTCTGTTTTGCATATAGGGTTATCGTTATCACCTTTCTAAATTCCATATATATGTGTTAGTATGCTGTAATGTTCTTTATCTTTCTGGCTTACTTCACTCTGTATAATGGGCTCCAGCTTCATCCATCTCATTAGGACTGGTTCAAATGAATTCTTTTTAATGGCTGAGTAATATTCCATGGTGTATATATACCACAGCTTCCTTATCCATTCATCTGCTGATGGGCATCTAGGTTGCTTCCATGTCCTGGCTATTATAAACAGTGCTGCGATGAACATTGGGGTGCACGTGTCTCTTTCAGATCTGGTTTCCTCAGTGTGTATGCCCAGAAGTGGGATTGCTGGGTCATATGGCAGTTCTATTTCCAGTTTTTTAAGAAATCTCCACACTGTTCTCCATAGCGGCTGTACTAGTTTGCATTCCCACCAACAGTGTAAGAAGGTTCCCTTTTCTCCACACCCTCTTCAGCATTTATTGCTTGTAGACTTTTGGATAGCAGCCATCCTGACTGGCGTGTAATGGTACCTCATTGTGGTTTTGATTTGCATTTCTCTGATAATGAGTGATGTTGAGCATCTTTTCATGTGTTTGTTAGCCATCTGTATGTCTTCTTTGGAGAAATGTCTGTTTAGTTCTTTGGCCCATTTTTTGATTGGGTCATTTATTTTTCTGGAATTGAGCTTCAGGAGTTGCTTGTATATTTTTGAGATTAATCCTTTGTCTGTTTCTTCATTTGCTATTATTTTCTCCCAATCTGAGGGCTGTCTTTTCACCTTACTTATAGTTTCCTTTGTAGTGCAAAAGCTTTTAAGTTTCATTAGGTCCCATTTGTTTAGTTTTGCTTTTATTTCCAATATTCTGGGAGGTGGGTCATAGAGGATATTGCTGTGATTTATGTCGGAGAGTGTTTTGCCTATGTTCTCCTCTAGGAGTTTTATAGTTTCTGGTCTTACATTTAGATCTTTAATCCATTTTGAGTTTATTTTTGTGTATGGTGTTAGAAAGTGTTCTAGTTTCATTCTTTTACAAGTGGTTGACCAGTTTTCCCAGCACCACTTGTTAAAGAGGTTGTCTTTTTTCCATTGTATATCCTTGCCTCCTTTGTCAAAGATAAGGTGTCCATAGGTTCGTGGATTTATCTCTGGGCTTTCTATTCTGTTCCATTGATCTATATTTCTGTCTTTGTGCCAGTACCATACTGTCTTGATGACTGTGGCTTTGTAGTAGAGTCTGAAGTCAGGCAGGTTGATTCCTCCAGTTCCATTCTTCTTTCTCAAGATTACTTTGGCTATTCGAGGTTTTTTGTATTTCCATACAAATTGTGAAATTCTTTGGTCTAGTTCTGTGTAAAATACCGTTGGTAGCTTGATAGGGATTGCATTGAATCTATAGACTGCTTTGGGTAGAATAGCCATTTTGACAATATTGATTCTTCCAATCCATGAACACGGTATGTTTCTCCATCTGTTTGTGTCCTCTTTGATTTCTTTCATCAGTGTTTTATAGTTTTCTATGTATAGGTCTTTTGTTTCTTTAGGTAGATATACTCCTAAGTATTTTATTCTTTTTGTTGCAATGGTGAATGGTATTGTTTCCTTAATTTCTCTTTCTGTTTTTTTCATTGTTAGTATATAGGAATGCAAGGGATTTCTGTGTGTTAATTTTATATCCTGCAACTTTACTATATTCATTGATTAGCTCTAGTAATTTTCTGGTAGAGTCTTTAGGGTTTTCTATATAGAGGATCATGTCATCTGCAAACAGTGAGAGTTTTACCTCTTCTTTTCCTATCTGGATTCCTTTTACTTCTTTTTCTGCTCTGATTGCTGTGGCCAGAACTTCCAACACTATGTTGAATAGTAGTGGTGAGAGTGGGCACCCTTTTCTTGTTCCTGATTTCAGGGAAAATGCCTTCAATTTTTCACCATTGAGGGTGATGCTTGCTGTGGGTTTGTCATATATAGCTTTTATTATGTTGAGGTATGTTCCTTCTATTCCTGCTTTTTGGAGAGTTTTAATCATAAATGAGTGTTGAATTTTGTCAAAGGCTTTCTCTGCGTCTATTGAGATAATCATATGGTTTTTATCTTTCAATTTGTTAATGTGGTGTATTACATTGATTGATTTGCGGATATTAAAGAATCCTTGCATTCCTGGGATAAAGCCCACTTGGTCATGGTGTATGATTTTTTTAATATGTTGTTGGATTCTGTTTGCTAGAATTTTGTTAAGGATTTTTGCATCTATGTTCATCAGTGATATTGGCCTGTAGTTTTCTTTTTTTGTGGCATCTTTGTCTGGTTTTGGAATTAGGGTGATGGTGGCCTCATAGAATGAGTTTGGAAGCTTACCTTCATCTGCAATTTTCTGGAAGAGTTTGAGTAAGATAGGTGTTAGCTCTTCTCTAAATTTTTGGTAGAATTCAGCTGTGAAGCCATCTGGTCCTGGGCTTTTGTTTGCTGGAAGATTTTTGATTACAGTTTTGATTTCCTTGCTTGTGATGGGTCTGTTAAGATCTTCTATTTCTTCCTGGTTCAGTTTTGGAAAGTTATACTTTTCTAAGAATTTGTCCATTTCATCCAAGTTGTCCATTTTATTGGCATAGAGCTGCTGGTAGTAGTCTCTTATGATCCTTTGTATTTCAGTGTTGTCTGTTGTGATCTCTCCATTTTCATTTCTAATTTTGTTAATTTGGTTTTTCTCTCTTTGTTTCTTAATGAGTCTTGCTAATGGTTTGTCAATTTTGTTTATTTTTTCAAAAAACCAGCTTTTAGCTTTGTTGATTTTTGCTATGGTCTCTTTAGTTTCTTTTGCATTTATTTCTGCCCTGATTTTTAAGATTTCTTTCCTTCTGCTAACTCTGGGGTTCTTCATTTCTTCCTTCTCTAATTGCTTTAGGTGTAGAGTTAGGTTATTTATTTGGTTTTTTTCTTGTTTCTTGATGTAAGCCTGTAATGCTATGAACCTTCCCCTTAGCATTGCTTTTACAGTGTCCCATAGGTTTTGGGTTGTTGTGTTTTCATTTTCATTCATTTCTATACATATTTTGATTTCTTTTTTGATTTCTTCTATGATTTGTTGGTTATTCAGAAGCGTGTTATTTAGCCTCCATATGTTTGAAGTTTTAACAATTTTTTTCCTGTAATTGAGATCTAATCTTACTGCACTGTGGTCAGAAAAGATGACTGGAATGATTTTAATTTTTTTGAATTTTCCAAGACCAGATTTATGGCCCAGGATGTGATCTATTCTGGAGAATGTTCCGTGTGCACTTGAGAAAAAGGTGAAGTTGATTGTTTTGGGGTGAAATGTCCTATAGATATCAATTAGGTCTAGCTGGTCCATTGTGTCATTTAAGGTTTGTGTTTCCTTGTTAATTTTCTGTTTAGTTGATCTATCCATAGTTGTGAGTGGGGTATTAAAGTCTCCCACTATTATTGTGTTACTATTAATTTCCTCTTTCATACTCGTTAGCGTTTGCTGTACATATTGCGGTGCTCCTATGTTGGGTGCATATATATGTATAATTGTTATATCTTCTTCTTTGATTGATCCTTTGATCATTATGTAGTGTCGTTCTTTGTCTCTTTTCACATCCTTTATTTGAAAGTCTATTTTATCTGATATGAGTATTGCGACTCCTGCTTTCTTTTGGTCTCCGTTTGCATGAAATATTTTTTTCCAGCCCTTCACTTGTAGTCTGTATGTGTCTCTTGTTTTGAGGTGGGTCTCTTGTAGACAGCATATATAGGGGTCTTGTTTTTGTATCCATTCAGCCAATCTTTGTCTTTTGGTTGGGGCATTCAACCCATTTACATTTAGGGTAATTATTGATAGGTGTGGTCCCGTTGCCATTTACTTTGTTGTTTTGGGTTCACGTTTATACAACCTTTCTGCATTTCCTGTCTAGAGAAGATCCTTTAGCATTTGTTGAAGAGCTGGTTTGGTGGTGCTGAATTCTCTCAGCTTTTGCTTATCTGTAAAGCTTTTGAATTCTCCTTCATATCTGAATGAGATCCTTGCTGGATACAGTAATCTAGGTTGTAGGTTATTCTCTTTCATTACTTTCAGTACGTCCTGCCATTCCCTTCTGGCCTGGAGGGTTTCTATTGATAGATCAGCTGTTATCCTTATGGGAATCCCTTTGTGTGTTATTTGTTGTTTTTCCCTTGCTGCTTTTAATATTTGTTCTTTGTGTTTGATCTTTGTTAATTTGATTAATATGTGTCTTGGGGTGTTTCGCCTTGGGTTTATCCTGTTTGGGACTCTTTGGGTTTCTTGGACTTGGGTGGATATTTCCTTCCCCATTTTAGGGAAGTTTTCAGCTATTATCTCCTCGAGTATTTTCTCATGGCCTTTCTTTTTGTCTTCTTCTTCTGGAACTCCTATGATTCGAATGTTGGGGCGTTTCACAGTGTCCCAGAGGTCCCTGAGGTTGTCCTCATTTCTTTTGATCCTTTTTTCTTTTTTCCTCTCTGCTTCATGTATTTCCACCATTTTATCTTCTACCTCACTTATCCTATCTTCTGCCTCCGTTATTCTACTCTTGGTTCCCTCCAAAGTGTTTTTGATCTCATTCATTGCATTATTCATTTTTAAATGACTCTTTTTTATTTCTTCTAGGTCTTTATTAAACAGTTCTTGAATCTTTTCAATCTTTGTTTCCAGGCTATTTATCTGTAACTCCATTTTGTTTTCAAGATTTTGGATCATTTTTATTATCATTATTCTAAATTCTTTTTCAGGTAGATTCCCTATCTCCTCCTCTTTTGTTTGACTTGGTGGGCATTTTTCATGTTCCTTTACCTGTTGGGTATTTCTTTGCCTTTTCATCTTGTTTAGATTGCTGTATCTGGAGTGGGCTTTCTGTATTCTGGAGGTCTGTGGTTCCTTTTTGTTGTGGAGGATTAACCCAGTGGGTGGGGTTAGACCATTGGCTTGTCAAGATTTCCTGGTTAGGGAAGCTTGCGTCAGTGTTCTGGTGCGTGGAATTTGATTTCTTCTCTTTGGAGAGCAATGGAGTGCCCAGTAATGAGTTTTGAGATGGGTCTATGTGTTAGGTGTGACCTTGGGCAGCCTGTATGTTGATGTTCAGGGCTATGTTTCTGCTTTGCTGGAGAATTTGCGTGGTATGTCTTGCTCTAAAACTTATTGGCTCTTGGATAGTGGTTGGTTTCAGTGTAGGTATGAAGGCTTTTGGACAGTCACTTATTACTTAAAGTTCCATGTAGTCAGGAGTTTTCTGGTGTTCTCAGGTTTTGGGCTTAAGTCTCCTGCCTCTGGATTTCAGTTTTATTCTTCCTGTAGTCTCAGGACTTCTCCAACTATACAGCCCTGATAAGAAAACTTCTAGGTTAATGGCTAAAAGATTCTCCCCCGTTAGGGACACCCAGAGAGGTTCACAGAGTTACATGAAGAAGAGGAGAGAGAGGAGGGAGATAGAGATGAGCAGGAGGAGAAAAAGGGGGACTCAAGAGGAGAGAGACAGATCTACGCAGCTGTCTGTTCCCAGAGTGTTCTCCATAGCCCAGTCACCTACAAAGATTCACAGAATTGGATTGGGAAGAGAAGGGGAAAGGAGGAAATAGAGGTGTTCTGAGGTAGAAAACAGAGAGTCAAGATTGGGAGAGAATAATCTTCGGTTTACAAATAGGGCTTCTCTTCTTTTTTTTTTTTTTTGTAAGGTTATAGTGTATTGAAAATAAAAATTAAGGAGTAGTAGAGGAGTACTAGAGGACTTTAAAAGAAATAAGAGAATAAGAAAAATAGAAAATAGAAGAGAAAAAGGAAAGAAAAAAAGAAGAAAAAAGAAAAAAAAGAAAGAAAAAGAGGAAAAAAAAAAAAGAAAAAAAAATTTTTTTTTTCCCCCTAATTAAAAAATCGTAAAAGTCTATGGAAATGAAAGTTAAGGAGTAATGGGGGAGTAATAGGGGATTTTAAAGGAAAATAAAAGAGAAAAAAGAAAAAAGAAAAAAAGAAAAAAAAAAAAGAGAAAAAAGTAAAATTATATCTAGGAGTTTCTCTGGAGCTGTTGCGGTCAGTGTGGGTTCGGCTCAGTTTCAGATAGCTCCTCGTTCCAGCTTACGCTTCTCAATATCTACAGGCCCCTCCGGTGTAGTCAATGTTTTCTAGAGGGATTTTAATCTGTTGCACCAGTCCCTTCTGAAGCGGTTCCCTTTGTTTATTTGGCTTCTGTTTGCCGGTCTCTTCAGAGCCTCATTTCCGCCCTGACACAGGCGGGCGGAGGTGGACTCTTATTCAGGTAGCTAGTTCCGTCGCTCCGCGGGGAGGGGGGGGGGGGGCGGTTTGCGCTGCCGGGAGAGGCTGGCGCTGTGGGGACAGGCTGGCACCGCGGGGATGGGCTGGGGCTGCCGGGAGGGGCTGACGCTGCTTTCTCCGTCTACACTGCTCAGGCTCCCGGCTGTTCTATATGGAGCGCGCCCCGCGCTGCGCGCGGTTCCAGCCCTCGGGTGTTCCACAAAAGCGCGGAAGGAAAAGCTGCGCCCGCTCTCAGTGCCTTCCCCGTCAGAGCGGTCCAGGCAGCCAGGGGCTTGGTGGGCGCACTCTCCCCAGGTGTGGCGCGCCCCCTCCCTTCCGCGGACCCAGTCTCAGTTTCCGCTGGCGCCAGTCGGGTGCACGCGCCCTCTGCCCTCCGCGTCCACAGCCCCAGTCCCCGCCCGCGCCGGTCGGGTGCCTGCACCGTGTCTCGCCGCGACCTTCCCCTCCCCCCTGCCTCCTGCCTCCGGCGGGGCTGGGCCGGTCCGCAGCCTGCGAGCTCCTCTCTGGACCCTCTCGGTCTCTTTGTTCTGCGAACGGCCGGCAGTGTGTTCGGGCCGGTTAATTTACTCTCTTTTGGTCTCCCACAGTTCAAGTTGGCAACTCCTAGAAGCTCCCTCCGATTGTCCTCAGGGCACTCAGGCCCGGACCCTACCCCAAGCTATGCCGCCTAAGAGCTCCCGGGACGGATCTCCGTCCTTAGCTCTTTTGTCTCACTTTTTATCTTTTATATTTTGTCCTACCTCCTTTCGAAGACAATGGGCTGCTTTTCTGGGCGCCTGATGACCTCAGCTAGTGATCAGAAGTTGTTTTGCGAAGTTTGCTCTGCGTTCAGTTATTCTTTTGATGAATTTGTAGGAGAGAAAGTGGTCTCCCCGTCCTACTCCTCCGCCATCTTGGCTCCTCCCCCCGTCTCTGCTTTTTAATATGCTATCTAGGTTGGTCATATCTTTTCTTCCAAGGAGCAAGTGTCTTTTAATTTCATGGCTGCAGTCACCATCTGCAGTGATTTTGGAGCTACCAAAAATAAAGTCTGTCATGGTTTTCACTGTTTCCCCATCTATTTGCCATGAAGTGATGGGACCAGATGCCATGATCTTAGTCTTCTGAATGCTGAGTTTTAACCCAACTTTTTCACTCGTGTCTTTTACTTTCATCAAGATGCTCTTTAGTTCTTCTCTTTCTGCCCTAAGGGTGGTGTCATCTGTGTATCTGAGGTTACTGATATTTCTCCCGGCAGGCAATCTTGATTCCAGCTTGTGCTTCCTCAAACCTGGCATTTCACATGAAATACTCTGCATATAAGTTAAATAAGCAGGGTGACAATATGCAGCCTTGATGTACTCCTTTCCCAATTTGGAACCAGAGATGAGTTAAAGAGTAGGTTAACTATAAGTTTTCAAACAATTGTTAAGTATAGCTCCTGAGCACTTATAGTTGTTATTATCTTTCCTTAGAATATTTTGGTCTGATAAACTTCTTTTTTTAGAGTGGCTGTATCTTTTGATGCAAAATGAATTTGGACATTTCTAGGGTGCATTAGATCAACAGATTATTTGTTTTGTAATGCCTTACAAGATTATTCTGAAGCTAAAGTTAAAGAAAAAATAAAAATTTTTTGTTTATTTATTAGTTTGTATTTTTTATTGTATGTCTCCTACAAAGTTGGGACTTCTTTACATTTGACTACTAAAATTTCTGATAATTATAAAAATTTGCCAAGAAACCTGAAATGTTTTTGTAAATGTGACACTTCTGTAGCTATTGTGCAAGATTTTATGAAACGGGGGGCATTGAGGTTTAGGTGTACTTTTAGATTATAGAGTATAACACTGTTAAAAATTTGTTTAAGTACAGAACTAGCTATTCTAATAAAATTTAAAAAAGTAATCAGAGCCTTACCACTCGGATTAAAGAAAACTCTATCCAGCAGGCAGTATCCCACAAAACACCTGCAAGAAATCCCTAGGGTTTAGGGTAGCACAATTTTTTTTTTTTAAATCTTAGTTTAAATAGATCCAAGGCTACTACTGGTTCATATGGCACAGTTCTGCAAATCAGAAGAAAGTGTTTTCTTTAGGTGGATGCGGCCCTGTAGATGCATAGCGTGGCAAGATGTCAGCACCTTAAAGAACTAGCAAAAGATGCTCATACTTTGGTGTGGCACCTCTACCTTTTGTGTCTAAACTCCCGCCACAATTCACAATCAGCACCCTTTGGCTATTTCTCTGGCTCTAGGGTACACTTATCCACAGCATAGTCTGCTTTTGGGAGAGATCACCTGGGGAAAAGGATAAATATGGTCACAAGTCAGTGCGGGCAGGAAATTCTGAGGTTCTGTATATGGTTTTGTTGGGGAAAGAGCAGGCCACTCAGGCCACATCTATTTAGCCCTGAAGACTCCTTTCAATGTGGAGAATCAGAGTGGGGCTCTTGAGAGCATTAGGCCAAAGGCAGATGTCCCTGGGCCTCCATCTAAAGATGCACTTACATTGAATATTGCAACCAATGGACTGACCAAGCCTGAGAAGTGAGCAGATAATGGAATGTGAAGAGAGAGAGGGTGCTGTTGACATGAACACCTTAGTGGAGTAGGACCGGTGCCCTGGGTGGCCAGCCAGGCTGTGGCACAGAGCAGCAGAGGACTAATTCCTTCCCCTGTTCTCCCGTATCAGTGCTCACCATTGGCAAACCCTGCTAGAAGCCAGAGGACAGGGGAAAAGTCTGATGTAGTCAATACAGGTCAGCCTCTGGGACAAAGGACAGGATAGAGAGAACGGATAGGGAACCTAGAGGGGAAGCAGAGACATCCAACAGGCCTTCCCAACAGAGAAGTAATCCAATTTACGAAGTGTGTCTTCACCAGTGTGTAGGATGACTGAAGGTTAGAGAGTCTGCATAGACTGTAGCAAAGTAATAAAAAATTATTAGCTATATAGTATAACTTGTTTATCCTCCTGTATGTTACCTATAGATTCTTCACAATAATATAATAATATGATGAATAAATGCTATAATATTCTAAGCTCCCCACCCCCTTTTTTAAAATAGTGGAAAACCAAGAGTCAAGGATTTAATTGACTTGTCTGAGATCATTTTAGCATTTCTAACTCTTTGCTTGTTTCTCTGAGCAATGCTATGGTCAACTGTATCTTTGGTGTTGGTTGTGGGGAGTGCCAGAGGATGGCTAAATAGGAGAGTTCGCAAGATATAGTAATTCTTAGCTTTCTTTTATCTTCAGCAAACTTGAGGACTGAAAGAGGAGTGTTGTGGTGAAAAGCATTATCAAGATATTTTCTAGCCATTTAAATAGTAGAGATTATTCATACCCTAATTTTAAATATTCTATTATGCTCCTCTGAAATCACAAATTAAAAATTCAAAAATTACATGTCACATGAATTTTATAAATATTTTTTAGAAGACTCAACAAGATGCCTTTCTTAATTATAAAAGTTCATTAAACATTTGGTCCTACTTAAAAGTCAAAGAAATGAGCAAGCTTCAGGTCATAAATATATGGGAACCTGTTACTAAACAGTATCACTCTATGGAAGAGGATAATAAGTATTCTGGGCGTGGGGGCAATTTTTAAAAATGCTCTGTGAATCACATAGATTTGGAAATGTTACATGGTAGCTCATCAAAGTCTCTGAAAAACTCTCCAGTAATGAAACTAATACAATTTGCTTAACCTGTAGAAGAGACCCACCATTGACCACTAACAAAATAGAGAGGCAGTTGCAACTCAGCTCTATTTCAAGGCTTTGTTTGATATATATTCATCTCCTTGATATTTTGATGGTTTAATCTGGAGACACAGTACTTACTTGAAGTATTTTTTTAGAGGTCAGGGTGTCTTTCTAGTCCTGCTGATATGAAATGTGATGTTTAAGGAATATGATGCTGAAATGTTTTAGTGAGTTAATTTTCTCAGAAGGAGTAATGGAGTTTGTCTTCTGAGATGTCAAAGGACTATATAACCCTCAATATCACATTTTGATTTCATTGTTAGAGAATTTGTTCAAATTCAGTAATTATATATAAAAATTTTCCTTCATCTAAAGTAATATGTAAGGCTGTACTGTCCTCTATAATGACATTATAGTTGTTTTAATAACTCAAAGCATTTCCTCTTCTTATATTGTTTAGCTAAAAATACTCATTCAAATTATTATAGAAGTTAATGGAATTTCTAAAATTGTCTTTACAAATGAAAATAATTTGTTTTTATACTAAATATCAAAGCTATTAATTCTGTCTTTCCAGAATTCTTTTACTTTCCACACTTCTTCTGGTCTTAGACTCTGTCCCCCAATATACACACATATACACTTGACCCCAAGACTGGCCCAAGGAGTGCCTCTTAAGGCTTCAAGAGGTTTTTCCAGGGTAAAAATATAACTGGAAAGGGAATATTCTATTTTTTCCTGGTAGTAGAGGTATTGGTATGCGGATCCTGTGCTGCTGCTGGTTACGGTCCTACCCCAAGACAGAATTATGGCAGCAAAAGAGAATCAGGGTAAAATACAATGAGAAAAAGAAGGGTAAAGCCAAAGAATGTTGACACTACCGTACAATCATCCTCATTTCACATGCTAGTAAGATAATGTTCAAAATCCTTCAGCGTGGGTTTCTGGAGTGTGGGAGTCAAGAACTTCCAGGTGTACAAGCTGGGTTTAAAAGAAGCAGGGAAACCAGAGATTAAACGTCCAACATTAGTTGGATCATAGAGAAAGCAAGGGAATTCCAGAAAAATATCTACTTCTGGTTCATTGACTAACTAAAACCTTTGACTGTGTGGATCACAAGAAACTGTGGAAAATTCTTCAAGAGATGGGAGTACCAGTCCACTATACCAGTCTCCTGAGAAACTTGTATGCAGGTCAAGAAGCAACAGTTAGAAGCAAATATGGAACAACTGACTGGTTCAAAATTGGAAAAGGAGTACATCAAGGCTGTATATTGTCACCCTGCTAATTTGATTTCTATGCAGAGTACATCATGAGAAACGCTGGGCTGGAGGAATCACAAGCTGGAATCAAGATTGCTGGGAGAATAGGCTATGGAGAAGAGAACCCTCTTACACTGTTGGTAGAAATGCAAATTGATACAGACACTTTGGTGACTAGTATGGATATTTCTTTTTCTTTTTTTTTGTTTCATTGTCTTTCTTTTATTGATTCCTAGTTTGATTCGATTACAATCATCAAACATAACTGATTTTTTTAAAGTTTTATTTATTTATTTATTTATTTTTCATTTATTTTTATTAGTTGGAAGCTAATTACTTTACAATACTGTGGTGGTTTTTGCCATACATTGACATGAATCAGCCATGGATTTACATGTGTTCCCCATCCCGATTCCCCCTCCCGCCTCCCTCCCTATCCATCCCTCTGGGTCTTCCCAGTGCACCAGCCCTGAGCACTTGTCTCATGCATCCAACCTGGGCTGGTGGTCTGTTTCACCCTTGATAGTATACTTGTTTCAATGCTGTTCTCTTAGAACATCCCACCCTCGCCTTCTCCCACTGAGTCCCAAAGTCTGTTCTGTACATCTGTGTCTCTTTTTCTGTTTTGAATATAGGGTTATCGTTACCATCTTTCTAAATTCCATATATATGTGTTAGTATACTGTATTGGTCTTTATCTTTCTGGCTTACTTCACTCTGTATAATGGGCTCCAGTTTCATCCATCTCATTAGAACTGACTCAAGTGAATTCTTTTTAATGACTGAGTAATATTCCATTGTGTATATGTACCATAGCTTCCTTATCCATTCGTCTGCTGATGGGCATCTAGGTTGCTTCCATGTCCTGGCTATTATAAATAGTGCTGCGATGAACATTGGGGTGCACGTGTCTCTTTCAGATCTAGTTTCCTCGGTGTGTATGCCCAGGAATGGGATTGCTGGGTCATATGGCAGTTCTATTTCCAGTTTTTTAAGAAATCTCCACACTGTTCTCCATAGCGGCTGTACTAGTTTGCATTCCCACCAACAGTGTAAGAGGCTTCTGTTTCCTCCACACCCTCTCCAGCATTTATTGCTTGTAGACTTTTGGATAGCAGCCATCCTGACTGGCATGTAATGGTACCTCATTGTGGTTTTGATTTGCGTTTCTCTGATAATGAGTGATGTTGAGCATCTTTTCATGTGTTTGTTAGCCATCTGTATGTCTTCTTTGGAGAAATGTCTGTTTAGTTCTTTGGCCCACTTTTTGATTGGGTCATTTATTTTTCTGAAATTGAGCTGCAGGAGCTGCTTGTATATTTTTGAGATTAATCCTTTGTCTGTTTCTTCATTTGCTATTATTTTCTCCCATTCTGAGGGCTGTCTTTTCACCTTGCTTATCATTTCCTTTGTTGTGCAAAAGCTTTTAAGTTTCATTAGGTCCTATTTGTTTATTTTTACTCTTATTCCCAATATTCTGGGAGGTGGGTCATAGAGGATCCTGCTGTGATTTATGTCGGAGAGTGTTTTGCCTATGTTCTCCTCTAGGAGTTTTATAGTTTCTGGTCTTACATTTAGATCTTTAATGCATTTTGAGTTTATTTTTGTGTATGGTGTTAGAGGTGTTCTAGTTTCATTCTTTGGATATTTCTTAAAAGATACATGTACCCCAATCTTCATTGCAACACTATTGATAATACATAGGACATGGAGGCAACCTAGATGTCCATTGACAGATGAATGAATAAGGAGGTTGTCGTACATATTCACAATGGAATATTACTCAGCTATAAAAAGGAACACATTTGAGTCAGTTCTAATGAGGTAAATGATTCTAGAGCCTATTATACAGAGTGAAGTAAGTAGAAAGAGAAAAGCAAATATGGTATATTAATGCATATGTATGGAATATAGAAAGATGGTACTGATGAGCCTACTTGCAGGGCAGCAATGGAGACATAGAGGGGGAAGGAGAGGGTGGTATGATATGAGAGAATAGCATTGAAACATATACATTACCATATGTAAAACATATAGCCAGTGGAAGTTTGATATATAACACAGGGAGCCCAAAGCCACTGCTCTGTGACAAGCTAGAGGGGTGGGATGGGGGGGAGGTGGGTGGGGGCTCAAGCAGGTGGGGACATATGTATACCTAATGCCGGTTCATGTTGATATATGGCAAAAATCATCAAAATGTTGTAAGTATCTTCTAATTCAAGAAAAGAAGACTGATGGGAGAAATACCAACAACCTCACATATGCAGATGATACCACCCTAACCACAGAAAGCAAAGAACTAAAGAGCCTCTTGATGAAGGTGAAAGAGGAGAGTGAAAAAAGCTGGCTTAAAACTCAACATTCGAAACACTAAGATCATGGCATCTGGTCCCATCACCTCATGGCAAATAGAATGGGAAAAAGCAGTGACAGATTTTATTTTGGGGGGGGCTCCAAAATCACTGTGGACAGTTACTGCAGTCATGAAATTAAAAAAAAAAAAAGGAAAAAGAAAAAACCAAAACTTGGTCCTTGGAAAGGAAGCTATGACAAAAGTAGAAAGCATATTAAAAATCAGAGACATCACTTTGCTGACAAAGGTCCATATAGTCAAAGCTGTGGTTTTTCCAACAGCTATGCACAGATATGAGAGTTGGACCATAAAGAAGGCTGAGCACCAAAGAATGAATGCTTTCAAACTGTGGTGCTAGAGAAAACACTTGAGAGTCGCTTGGACACCATGGAGATCAAACCAGTCAATCCTAAAGAAAATTGACCCTGAATATTAATTGGAAGAACAGATCCTGAAGCCCCAATGCTTTGGCCTCCAGATGGGAAGAGCCAACTCATTGGAAAAGACCCTGATGCTGGGAAAGACTGAGGGCAGGAGAAGAAGGGGGTGACAGAGGTTGTATGACATCATTGACTCAAAGGACATAAATTTGAGCAATCATTGGGAGATAGTGAAGGGCAGGGAAACCTAGTGTGCTGTAGTCCAGTTGCAGAGTTGGACAGGACTTAGTGACTGAACAACAATAACACTGAGAAAACAGACAGAGGTAGAAACAGCCAATGAATTTTTCTTTTGTTTCTTAAGCTCACTGAAGTTGAGATTCTTGCAACTGGCAACTGGAAGTGATCTGATGAGCACACTAAGGAATAGCAATTTGTTAATTCTATGATATTTATGCCAGGTGTGGAATTTTTTTTGTCTAGCAACTCTCTCTTTGGAGGTGATTCACTTTGGTGATGCTGATTGCAGCTAAAAAGTAAATCCTTTATTTGAATATGCACAAAATAAATGAAAAAGAGACCATTTGTAATTTCTTTTAAATTAAACTTTGTCATATTTTCTCTTCTTATATAAAGCAAGTAAATTGCCTAGGAAAATATATATCTTCCAAATTTAGGGACACATTTCAGGAGTATACAAAGGTTTTTGAAGAAAAGTATAAAGTTAGAACTCCATAGCCTTTGGCCTCTGTATATGCACCACATATAACAATTCACAGAAAATGATATTTGTAAAAGAATTGGCATCTTGAGTGTTGAGAAGTGAGTTACTACTACTTAAACATTGTTTTTATTATAATATTTACACTTGAAATATATATTCATATTTATTCATAAATATATTTATACTTTACATATAAATCATATTTTTTTTACAAAAGGAAATTATTTTTTCTTGTCTAGTTATCCATTCCTAGCCAGCCAGAAAACAGGATGCATTGAAGATGCTTGGTTACTGTCCTGAATTTCAGTCTGTCTAACAGGAAATGATTTTGTGAGCAACTACTATGTGTAGAACATGTTGAATTATAATGGAGTTTATAAAAATAGGAGCCTATAGTGATCTCCACTGACTGCTGCTGACAGTAATATTTTGAAGTTCAGTTACTCTGAAACACCCTGGCCTCATGCACAACCAATATTAGAGTTCTCACATTCTATACTTTCAGTTCAGTCAGTTCAGTCACTCAGTTGTGTTTTACTCTTTGTGACCCCATGGACTGTAGCACACCAAGCCTCCCTGTTCATCACCAACTCCTTGAGTCTACTCAAATTCATATCCATTGAGTCAGTGATGCCATCCAACCATCTCATCCTCTGTCATCCCCTTCTCCCTCCTTTAATCTTTCCCAGCATCAGGGTCTTCAGATGAGTCAGTTCTTCCCAACAGGTGGCCAAAGTATTGGAGTTGCAGCTTCAGCATCAGTCCTTCCAGTGAATATTCAGGACTGATTTCCTTTAGGATGGACTGATAACAACTATGCAGCAATTATGGTTTAAAACAACTTTTCATGTGTGTGACCTTACTTAATCCTTATAACACTTTGAGAAGGTTATTATTATTTCCATCTTATAGATAACAAAACTAAGATTCATGGGTTTTTAAAAAAATTAATTTATTTTAATTGGAGGCTAATTACTTTACAATATTGTAGTGGTTTTTGCCATACATTGACATGAATCAGCCACGGGTGTACATGTGTTCCCCATCCTGAAACCCCCTCTCCCACCTCCCTCCCTATCCCATCCCTCAGGATCATCCCAGTGCACCAGCCTTGACCACCCTGTCTCATGCATTGAACCTGGACTGGCGATCTATTTCACATATGATAATATATAAGATTCATGGATTTTTATAACTTTTATAACTTTGTCTGAGTCACTCAGCAAATGGTGGAGCTATGATTGAATCACCTGACTTTTGCCTCAAAATCCTAAGTTTTTTTCAATATTGCCTTTCTAAACAGAGCAACCAGGTATCCACTTTCAATGTGAAGGGTTTAATTGTATTTATATTACACTAAAATATTATAACAATCCCTCTATTATTAAAATAAATTAAATGTCTTTTATAAAAAAGACCTCTGACTTTTGCATTTTACTATTTCATGATTTACTTCCCTCCCCCAACCTGGGCAAGACATAACTGATATAGGAGAGGGATGGGGAGATTTGCTTCATACTCTGTTTGCATTGTCCTTGGCATAGAGTTAGGCAAACGAGAAGACAACCACAAATTCCCCCATTTGACCACTTGTCCAAAGGTGAGGTGAAAAGGTTTAGTGGGAAAAGTTTGACATTTTATCCCTAGACAAATATTAGAGATTATCTGTGGAATTAAATTATCCATATGTACACAGTCTAGTGAATTAACTCTATCTGAAATGGTGGATTATAGCAGAAATTGAAACTAAGCCCTTAAGGCACTCCTTTTACTTTGTTCTCTGTATTTTTTTACAATGAGCCTTTAGATGATTTTGGTTATTTCGAAGGCTGTTTTTCAATATGTTTCTATTCGGTGTGTATTTGTGCACTGCTCTAGCTGGTTTGAACAATTTTTTAAAAAGTATTCCCCTGGTAGCTCTAGAAGCAGACAAGTATTACTTGAAGGGGAAAAAGAGATTTCTATTAGGTTTGAGAGTCGCAAGTGAACAGAAGAAATTTGAGAAGTATAAAATACTCCATGGACTGCAAATCCAAAACCAAAACATGACTAACAAGGTTTTGACAAAATAAAAATCCCACTGTTTTTTATATCTTTCTGTAAGCTGTATGTTTTAGTGAATGGTTCTTTTTGATACATGTGGATAAATATACATTTTATATTATATATATGTAATTTTTACAGTTTTCTACATGACCCCAGATCTAAATCAAGCCAAATAAAAGTAATTATGATATTGTTCTCACCCTATTTTGAAAGCCTAGGAAATTATCCTAGTGATGGAAGGAATATATAAAAGCAGTAAAGCCTTCTTAGCTATTACTTAAGTCACCTTTTTTAGCTTATTATTTGCTATAATTATTTATTGCATGTTGCTAGGAAATATAATAAATTCAACTTCTCTGCTTGATTTTGAATTTGGCAGTACAGTCTCGAAAAGAGGGGTTGTGAATGAGGGATCCACTAGGAGAATTACTTTCTTCCCCTTGTTCCTGAAATTTTTGCCCAGGAGAAATAGCACACATGAGTGGAAGCATGGTCAAGTCATTACCTAGAAATTTTTACACATTTTAAATGTCACATGAACTAAAAATAGTCTTCACTTTTATTTAGACTACATCTTAGATAGTTATTCACTGTGAAGGATTTCCAACAACCATGCTAGGCTTGTTTTGTAGTTTGAGTTAATTAAACGATCTGCTGAGATATTTCACATACCTGCTTTTATTTCCACAAAAAGAATGTAAGCAAGCAGGGTTCTATGAGGCCTTCCTGCAATAGACCCCACACCAGGTCTTCCACCTTCCTCTGGTTTGTAGAAAAACTTTAGCCTCCTAGGCCTTCCCCAAGTTTCAAAAAATAAATATAATCAGAGAAGTGGGAAAATGCAGAAACCAAGGAAAACAAGCAAGCAAGACAAAATAATAATAGTTTAGCCTGTAAACAAAGTCAAGGACCTTTAGTTCCTCCTTGAGGACTACAGATAATATTCTGAGCCATATCTTTTGAGCTGTCCTGCAGATACTGAAACCCTTACCAGTGGAAAAATCTGACTGAATGTGAACCACAAGCATGTAGAACTCAGACAGTTATAACCAGAAGGTTGATAATGTCACTTCCCCTCCTGATTACTCACCACCAACCAATCAGAAGAAAGTCCATGCGCTGACCACACAGCTGCAACACTTTCCCTTACCTGATATTTAAAAACATTGTCCTGAAAGCTTGAGGGGAGTTTGAACCTTTTGAGTGCTAGTTGCTTGGCCTCTTTGCTTAGAGTCTGGCAATAAACACTGCACTTTCCTTCACCAAAATCTGATGTCAATAGATTGGCTCTAATGCCTGTGGGCAAGGAGACTTCAATGTCAGGTAGCACTTTCTGGTTTCCCATAATGAGCAGGGTAGAATGCCATGGATTCTGTCTATGTCTATCTCTGACCAGCACCTTAGATCTATTGTAGTGACCAGGAACTGAGGCATACAGCTCTATACACTCATTCTGAAATGGGCATCTAAAATTCATATGTGAGTCACTGACTAAGAGTAACTGGCAGCAGAGTGTGACCAAGTGCTAAATAAAGGAATACCTTATCTGAACTTTACCTAGTAATAGCCAGTTCTGGGGCTTTCATTTCTGCAGGGTGGGACTCTCCTAGGTGGCTTAGCGGTAAAGAAGCCGTCTGCTAACACAGGAGACACGAGTCTGATCCCTGCGCTGGGAAGATCCCCTGGAGAAGGAAATGGCAATCCACTCCGGTATTCTTGCCTGGGAAATCCCATGGACAGTGGGGCCTGGCGGACTACAGTCCAAAGGGTTGCAAAGAGTCAGAGACGACTGAGCAACTACTTTTTGCACTTTTAAGAGTCATTTCAGCGGTTAAATATTTTTCAGGGACTGCTCCAGGCTGATTGATTACTCCATGAAAATACTTATGTAAGGACAGTAAGAACTTTGACATCTATCACAGAACCTTATTTTTAATCACTTTCTTTTCTGTGCGAGAGGTTCAGATCAAAATAAATAAATAAATAAATGAAAATTTTGAAAGGGATTCTCTCTCATAGGAATGATTTCAGTGTGATAAGTCTCCCAGAGAAGATTGTATTTCATGGGAATAAAGAACCCTGAGGATCTGAACTAAATTACTCAGGCTGTTAAGGCATCTTTGACAGTTTTAAAAGAGTGTTTTGAAAGCTACACCTGAAGACTTTGGCCATTCCTGAAGAACTGCACTCATCCACATAGAAGAGCCAATGTAACGGGTGACTTCCCCAGCCCAGTTACATATTGTAAACGGACATGGTGGTAATGATCTCCCTCTCACATTTCATTAAGTTTTAATATGTATTGTATTATATTCTTTCCAATTTGCTTGTAGTGGTTTTGTGAATTCCACATTTACCTTTATATAATATATCTCTGTAAGTATGTGAGCACTCAAGAAAATATGTGAGAAACAAAATCATTAGTATAGTTTTAAAGCTGTAAAACAGAGTTAATATAACCAAATGTTAAAATATGGTACAGCAAAATTGTTCCATATATGCTATATGGAATATTCTAGGATGAGGACCATTGGATTCCAAATTAGTTAGCAGGTTTTTCCCCTTGCACATGAATAATATAACTAAATATTAATTTTTATTGCTATTTCCCACATAAAATATTTATACTATGTATATTTTCATGTTCAAATATTTCTTTTAAAATTAATTTAATAAAATATTTGGGTTTTTTTTCCCTGTAAAACTCCTGATTGTCTCTTATAAAATGGTGCAATGGGTAGGGGTCATTTCACCAGAGGTGAAGAACATCATAATAATTGCTGAGAAAAAAATGATGCATTTTGCACACAATTTTAATTCCATCCTCACCAGAAATTGGTAGTTAGCAGGAAAAGCTAAGGAAACAATGAACACAGTTTAATATTGCAGATAGGAAAGTAAAGATGTGAACCAACTTTCCAGTTTATTTATTTTGTTTTCAGTAGGCACTATTAATAGAAACTATCATTTGTGGTCCTAGGACGTAAATATTACACCACTATCTATGCTTGGTGGTAGAAAATTGTGATTCCACAAGAAAAAGGGCAGCTATTCAACCCTTTGATGACAAACCTTGCTTAATTTAGAGGGAGTATGGATTTCTGGTTTTTCAGAATGTCACCTTAATAATTGTTCCATTTGAAATATAATATGAAATCTCAATAGGACACTAGGTAGCAAATTCCTTGAGAATAGGGATTATATTTAATATAGCAATCAGTGCTTATCAATGGCCTCGCATTTAGTAAGCGTTTAACAAATCTTTGTTAATATTTAAGCTCTGCTTGGGGGTGGGCAGACCTCTGGCTAAAGTCAGTGTTTCATCTCTCATGTCTGCACTAGCTAGCTGCCTGATTTCTAGGGTGTGCTTTTGTCATCTGTAAAATGAGGGGATGAGAATAGATGGTCTCTAAAGTCCTTTCTACCTCTAACATGTTATTCTGCATAATACAATGAGGTATAAGACTACCACCCAGCACTGTGCACGGAAACATTGTATGAATTCAGACAGTGTAAATTACAATGTACTCTTTCTGACATGACATGCTCTTCTGGTTCTTCTCATCTCTACTCCCACTCCAGCCAATCTTTTCATTGATATCGCCAGTCTCGGCTCCAATTCTCCATGCTTTTTGTTGTACCCGGCTCAGAAGTTATGGAATAATATTTCAACTCCCATCATTCTGCCAAATTAACCCAAAACCAGAGAGGATCTACACAGCCCGGCACTTTTAGCTTGGGCACTGAAGAGCTAAGAGCCGCTGAAGAGGAATTGCCATGATTGTGTAACACTGCTGCTGCAAGTCTATGACAAAGACCTTCAGACAGGCCAGGATGTCGGAGATCTTTTTACCTGCTGCTCTTTGTCGCGCACAGAGGCAATGTCAAACTGCTCTCCCGCTTGGCCATTTCCCCCGCTGTAACAGGTGAACTAGCCTCCTCATTGACAGATAAAGCCAACATGCACTTGCTCATTTTCCCATCAATAAATCTATCCTTGTTTGTTTTCCTATATCCCAGAGAAAACGCATCTCACTTTCTACTCACTAGATTTTCCTATTTGAAACCTATTAAGAAATCCAGTAGAAATTGCCTTTTAAATAACTCCTAAACTATCCACCCAGCCTCCCTCCAGACTTACCCACTGATAGTTTGGACTCATACATTTCTCCCCACTGACCATTCCTATGGCTTAACTTTCCTTTATGCTACCCATGTTCTTAAATGAAAGCAAGTTTCCACATTGCTGCATAGTCATGCTGTTGGTTCTAAAATTGTGATTCTTTAGCTTAAAATTATTAGCCCTCACTGTGTGCAGAACTAATTCTTCAATAGTGCAGACAGCAACCTCAAGGGTATGACTTCTCTTATGTTTCCAACTAGTTCATCCACCTAAAGATCTGATATTGCATACTCCAGTACTCCAGATGGAGAAAACCATATGCTGCTTTACTTTAGGCTGCTTCTCCTAAGATCATTTTCATGAAACCTTACTTATTCTTCTTCCTAGATTTATCATAAAAGCACATCTTAGAACATCCCACCTCCCTATCTCCAAGGAATCGTATGCTTCAGAATGTAGTCATTCTCAGGGCAGGAATCTGGTCTATTTTATCTGTATCTGCCCACCACTTGGTGTCCTTGATCCCTGAGCTCATTAAGTTCTTGTGGATTGAACGAATGAAAAGATGAATGAATACTATTTACCACATACAAATTTAAGGACCTTTTCAATTCAGCATCAGTAGCTAATTAGCACATCATAGGAGAGAGGATGTTGTATCAGTTATCACAGATTCAAAATCATATTTCTGTCCTCAACTAGGCATCTGACATCAGTTTCCTCATATGTAAAGTGAGGAAGATTATGATTCATGTCCTAGCTGGTCAACTGGGAAAAATGTAAGTGAAAGCACTTTACAAATGTCAGTTATTATATATGACTAGGAGCTCATTTCATTCTCCTTTGTCTTAATCATTTTGCATGCTCACTGACTGACACAGCAATTAGTTTTTGACACCCAACTTTTTATTCTATTTATTTCATGGAATTTGATCAGTGTTTTCTAAACATTTTTAGAGTGGGTTCTTCAGGAGTGGGTTTCTGAGGTAGACTTCAGAATATATATAAACCTTATTCTATCTTTCTCTTTTCCACATACACATTACACAAGTACTTATCTTCTTTTATCCTCTCCCCATACACACTCATGAGAGAAGGATTGTTTGAGGTAATTTACAATGCCATACAGTTTATTCATATTGTAGGTAACTTATAGCTTGTATGCACATGCTTATTGACAATACAATCCTTTTAAAATAAGCAACTCTGCTTCTTTAGACAGTAGAAGAGTATGTAATCTAAATATATTAATCAACTATGAGAATTTGAGACCCCAAATATAAGTGTGAATCCTTTCATTTTCATCAGCATGTGTATTTAATGTATTGTAAGCACAAAGAGATATTTTCAATCTTGTGAAATTCAAAATCTAGTTAGGAAGGCAAACTTGCAGATATGTAAATACTGTAACCCAAATATCACAGACTTGCCCTTTTGAACAGTGCATATAAAGTTCAAATTTTTGTGATTCAATCTCCAATTGCTTGGCTTCAGAATCCCTAGTTTTTTTAAATAGGTTTATCTCTCCTAAATAATTTTGAAAATTTTTAGAAATGCTCATGTGTGTCCACAAATTCCCCTGTTGGCTCTCACCTTAGCCACTGATGGGTTTGCAGTTTTGGCCAAGCTGCCAGCCACCCTAATGCTGGACTTCAGCTCTTATGAATTTTTTGTCTTGACTGTTTCCATCTATGATATTCAAAGGCAGGGAGACTGAAAAGACTTTACTCTCACCCTTGTTTGTGCTTGACAATTAACAGGAAGAAAGAGAAGGGCTTGTCACTGAACCATGAGGGGGTGATTAATCAGCAGACAACTTCCAGCTCTCAGCTCCTTTAGGGCCTTCTGCTTCAGGCCCAAAGACACTCTTTACCCAATATCGTATCCTTTCCAGGGCAGCCTCTGATAGCAGTTTTCACCCAAGAGCTCCATGCTGGGTTGACCAAGGCCTTGCACCACAATTAAGTTGCTCCCACCACCGAATCCCTTCTTCTGACCCTCTTCCTTCCTTTAGTATGGGTGATGATCTCTAACAAACACTCTGCACACAAAACTCTGTTTCAAGTCTGTTTCCAGAGGACCCCATCATCCACAGAGATTCTGCCCAAAGGTGGCTGGTGCCTGCTCCTCTGACACCATGCACCACCACCGAGTCCACTGCCAACATCAACTACAGTGAATCTTTCTCTAGCCCCCCAAGAAATAAAGCTCTTACAAGAGAAGAATAATCTGATGTTCGGTGTTGTGTGGAACACCTTGGTTCCACAGAGAAACTCTCCTCTCACATTCCCGGGAGAACAATCTTTTCAATGTTCTTAGTTGTAGAAAGCAAAAGTTGGCAAAAGCAGTTTACTGCAAGGAATTCCTGCTTTCTACCTTGCAGCTTCTTTTCAGTAAAACCCAAGTCTAACAGCTTGGAAAGATTTTGTTTTAGCAGAAAGGGAAATGTGGTGAGAACAAAGCATGAGCTGGTTTCTTAATACAGTATCCCAGTGTTTTAAACAGGGGATATCAGTGTCATAGCTATGCTTTAGAAAGAGAATTATGCTAAGGGAGTAAGTAGATTAGGTGTTGGATGGGTTGAAAGTGAACGGAGAAAAAGAGATTAGTCTAGGTGAGAGGTGGGTGAAGCCGAGACTATGGAAGAAGCTGTGAAGAGAGAGAGTAGGAGGCTGAATGTGAATGCTATTTTAGAGTTAGATGTGTCTGATTTTAGAACTAGGGGTGGAAAGAGTCAAAGAAGACTAAAGATTCTGTTTGGAACTAATGAAAAGATGATGATGCCATAGACAGAAATAGAAGCACAGTAAGCAGGGCTGTGTTTAGGGTAAAGGAATGAATTTAGCAGGGGAAGGGTGTGGTTTAGTTGGCTGTGAGGAACACGGATGTATAGAGGCTAAACGAAGGATCACAGTTACTCAATGAGAAGTACTGCCGAATCATCCAGAATTCCTTTCTTTGAAAATCTTTCTTAATGTGGCAGTGGGGTAACATGGGGAGGGAGGGCATTTGTGGTTAAAAAATTCTCACAGTTGGTATATAAAATCTGTTGATCTACTCCTTCTGTGACTGTAACCTGGATATAGGCAGGATTCAAGAGGTGCCTTGAGTTATGTTGAAAGAGGAACGATTAGTGCATTTGAAAGCAAGACAAGTAGGTTTGGGGTAGAAGATTGAAAACTGAAATATATTACCTCTTAAAAGTAAAAACAGTGACAATAAAACAAGAATATCCTCCTCCCCACCATTACACACACAAAACGAATCTCCAAATAAATGGTAGAAACTCACTATTTTCTAACTCATTCCCTTTTTTCAAGAGAAGAGAGAACTAATGAATATTCTATTTAATCATCATTTGGGATCAGATTAAGCTAGAGGAATGGGGTTCTGCAATCCTTTGGCATCATTACATGTACAAAAGGAGAAAGCTTTGACCCCAAATGAAAAATTCCTTTCCTGTCATTTAAATATTAGCCATTAAATCTCTGCTTCCTGGAATCTGAAATAAAAACTCCAAATCTCTTGGAAATATCTGTGAAAGACACAATTTTCATTCACAATATGTCTCCTAAGGCATAGCAGATGCTAATATAGTTCACACATTTTCCATCCGAAATGTCTGACACAGCACAATATTAATAATGTAAAGATTATGTTAAATAAAATACTTCTGAAAACTTTTAGGGCTAATAATAATTATAGTCTTTAAAAAGATAATATTTATTGAGCACTTATGATGTGTCAGTTGATATATTATACTTTTCTTGCCAGTCTTCTACATCTAATCTTTGAGGGAGGTATAATCACTTTTCCTATTTTACAGAAAAAGAAAAAAGAAGCCAAGAGATTTTTAAGTAAATTTCTCAAAGTTACACAGCTTATAAATGTGGAAGACAAAATATAAAAATAGGGCTGTCTAATTTAAAAAAATGTTTATCTTGACTATACTCTCTAGGATCTTCCCTCCACGACACCAAACTTTGAATTTGGACGTTTGTGGATTAAAATATGTATTTTGAAAGTTCTAAATAAATTGTGCAATAGCATCATTCATTGCTTGTCATGATTGTTGCTAATCAATGTTAAGAGAAGGCAATATTTTTAAAAATTTTATTTATTTTAATATCAAAGGCATTTTATATTGGGGTAGAGTCAATTAACAGTGTTGTGATAGTTTCAGCTTAAGATCAAAAGAACTCAGCCATGCATACACATGCCTCCATTCTCCCCAAACTCCCCTCCTATCCAGGCTGGCACACAACACTGAGCAGAGTTCCATGAGCTATACAATAGGTTTTTGTTGGTTATCCATTTTAAATATAGCAGCGTGTACATGACCTAAGAGAAGGCAATATTTTAAAAATGTTTATACTTAATAGTTCCAACATGCAGACACTTTTGATAGAATACTACTTTTCATAAAGTGTAGTGTGTACTGTAGTGTTAGGTGCTCAGCTGTGTCTGACTCTTTGTGACTCCATGGACTGTAGCCCACCATGCTCCTCTGTCCGTTGGATTTCCCAGGCAAAAATACTGGATTAGGTGGCCATTCCCTCTTCCAGGGAATTTTCCAGACCCAGGGATCAAACCCAGGTCCCAAGCATTGCAGGCATATTCTTTACCATTTGAGCCACCAGGGAAGCCATTAAAAAGCGTAGTCAATTCTTTGTGTGGAATATCAAAATTTAATTCAGTTCAAAAACGTGTCAATCACAAAGACAGGTACAAAATCATGAATACAATCACTAATGCTAAACAACCTTTAAAAAGCTTTAGGGATTGATTTCCATGATTAAAGCTATTCTATTTCATTTTTATATCATTTTGAATAATTGGAAAACATCTTAAGTTAACTTTTGAAATGTATAATTCTCTAATTTAAGGGTTTCATTTCACAATACTTTCAAACTATTAATTAAAATCTTGAATACCTTTATTCCAAAGTAGAGATAACATACCTGTTAGATATTTCAACAATTCCTCTGTAACACAGCAAACTGTGACACTCTTCTGGCTGGTTCTTCTGCCAGTATAATATAATAGCAGAGACAGAATACTTTGGAATTGGACACTGTATTAGTTACAGTAATGTTGGACTGTGATTTAAAAAAAAAAAAAAAAAAAGACTACAAAGCATATGTCTCGAACATAGAGCAAGTTTGTTCCAGCTGAGCTGGCAAAGTGAGTGAGTGGTGGGAAGTCCTTTACTCCATGCTGTTATTCAAGGATCCACATTGATGAAGGCTCTGCCTCACCATGTGGTATTGATATCCAGCTAGTCAAAGTGGGGAAAAACCTACAGGATTTTAAATGGGAGTTTTAAAGACGCAAGGAATTGAATTGTTCACATTACTTTCACTTATATCCCATTGGCTAAAATCCAGTTTCCCAGAGAATTCTTACTGCAAGGAAGGCTGGAAAATATAGTCTGTGTGGCCATGAGAATAGGAAATGAATATTGAAATATTAATGACAATCTCTGCCACAGACAAAGAGATTTAAGTCCCAACACTGCCACTTGATTTCTGTAAACTTGACTTTTCTGAGTCTTGGTTTCCTCTTTTGTAAAAATGGTAGTAAAACTAATGTACTTTATATAATTGCTTTAAGGATTAAAACTGATTTGTCTGTAGTGTACTTAGCTCAGTATTTGACAATAGGAACTACTTGGTAAATGATAACACTTGTCTTTTTGTGAGAAGAAGATATTCAAGGACATCATTTTGGGTATTATAATGGGAATTATCTGTACTGGGTATGTGCTATTGAGGACCAGAAACTATTGAACAAAATCTAAATCAAGGGACAAACTGCAATATGGATTTATATTATTATTATTGTTATTATTAACAGTAATGATACTTTTAATTGATTCCTAACTTCATAAAGATATTTACATAATTTATTCAATACTTACCATAATCTTATGATTCAAGTGCTATACCTATTTTTTAGTTGAAGCAACAGAGGTTAAAAAATTAAGTAATTAATACAAATCTACAACCAGAAAATTAGAAAAATAAGATCTGATTCAGATCCATCTTACTAGAGAGCTCAGGTTCTTAAAAATATCTGTACCAAAATCTAGGGTGAAGGAGATTCATCAGATCTAAAAAGAAAAATGAATGGAACTTATCAACAGCACTCAGAAGGACCACTGACATTTCACAGCCAAGTTCAAGAACCTGAAAAGTCAAATTCTAAAGAAGTTCGGAGTTCTGTCTCATAGGGTGGAGCAGGGAAATATCATTAGCAATAACGACTTTGCCCACTTAAGTTTTTTTGTCTACAGCAAAATGATGCATCTCAAAGTATAAGGATGGGTGGGAAAAGATATAGCCAAACATTTGTAGGATCTTGCTTGAGAATCAGCTTATCACTCCAGGGTGTTAGGTTGCCACCTAGAGATACTGCCAGGTCATGGCTGAGGCCCTTATCATCCCTACCATACCCTGAGGGAGGACCATTAGAGCTTCTGCAGCCACAGGAGTCATGGAAAGGAGTTGCTGTTTGGCCAGCTTGGAAATACCTCCCGCAGCAGGGGAGGTCCAGAGTAGGCTGTGACTGGTGATGAGTGATTCCCTGCTGTGGTGTGTGCTAAGCAGGAGGTGAGGGGTACAATTTCAGGACTGCAGGGTTGTCCTGGGTTGGGAGGTGGTCACTTTTAGAGTTTAGATTACAAGAAGTACAGCCTCTGCTTGCATGGGAAAGTGAAAGTGACAGCCACTCAGCTGTGTCAACTTTTTTGCGACCCCATGGACTGAAGGCTCCTCTATCCATGGAATTCCTAAGGCAAGAATACTGGAGTGGGTAGCTGTTCCCTTCCCCAGAGGATCTTCCTGACCCAGGGATTGAAGGGAAGCCGAGGTAAGAACAATGTTCAGAGTGCCTTCTCCGATCCCCTTAAATGAATGTAATCTACCCTGCCTGTATATCTCTAGACACTTTGTATGTAGTTAGTGTTCTTTCTCTCTATAGATATAGACACAGGGTTTCCCTGGTGGCTCAGATGGTAAAGAATCTGCCTACAATGCAGAAGAACCAGGTTTGATCCCTGAATCAGGAAGGTCCTCCTCGAGAAGGGAATGGCTTCCCACTCAGTGTCCTGGAGAATTCCATGGACAGAGCAGCCTGGTGGCCTACAGTCCATGGAGTAGAAAAAGAGTTGGACATAACTGAATGGCTAACACTTTCAAAGATGATATAGATTTGGACAGATATATAGAATGGACATTTAAAAGTCAAAAAACTACAATCATTTGCAGTTCTCTGTGAAACTGATTCAAACAGAGGAGAAGAATCAGATTTCCAGAGACATGTTGATATCAGATGAAGCTGGAGGTTGCTTGGAGAATGGGGTAGAATAAAAATGACAAGAGAAAATATTGATAAAGCAACTTCTAGGGGCCGGTTTCTAGGGGCCGGTAGGTGGTGTATTTTGGATGAATATATCCAAAGACTGCACATAATCTTGTAATGTATTTTAAAATTGGTAATAATGTTTTCCATTTTTAACTTCCAAACAGAAACAACTGGCATCATCTGCTCCTGTTAGTAAGAATTCATGGTTCATTTTTACTAAATAAAAACTTTCTGCTCTATGTTTGAACCCAAACCTTTCTTAAATTCCACACACCACACAGACACAAAGTGTCTATGGATCTTAAGAATGCCAAAGTCATTGGCCTTCTTTCCATTTACAGTTTAGAATTAAATAATGCACTTTAACAACAACACTGAAACAAATGCCACCAGGAAAGGGAATTCGCCATTTGAAGTGCAATAGAAGCTCTGAAGCTAATGGGACCCTGCTGTAAGTCTCCTGAGCTATAGGAGAGGCAGACATCCCTGTGGAAAGGGGCAATTACCTTCAGTCTCCCTGATCTGAAGTAATCCTTGCTACACGCGTCCTTCATTGTGAGTGATGAGGCCCACTGTTTGCTGAGTCTAAAACCAAATGATCTTTCACAAGCAAAATTTAAACTTGAAATAGGATTCTCTGGCTCCTGATCCTGAGTCTATTTTTTTTTTCTCCATGCACTTTATCCATCCCCAAATCAGGTTCAGGCTGGCTACAGATGGTGCTGGTGTGTAATGAGAAGGGCTCTGAAGCTGCTGCAGCTCCCAAGGGAGGGTTCGGTAATGGAACTAACTATGTATTGTCCACCTTATAGACTAGATTTGATTTTGGACTATTGGCCCAACTGTGTGTGTTTATTTCTCGGCACTGAATGGTTTCCATTAGCTCCAGGCTGATTGAACATAGACTATGGAGTGAGAAGGAACAGAACATTTTTCCCCTCTGAATGCTGATGTAATCCCTTTTCTTTTCTGACAACTGAGTAATGTTTGCCATTGGAAACTGTGTTAGAAATGAGCTGATATTTGCAGTCATTAGTGAAAAAGAATTGTTTTGATCCCAGGGAACAAAGTGAGCATTCTTTTTTGGATGACATTGTTTCAGAAGTTTGTGCCTAAAACTTGTGCATTCAAGACACTGAAAGAGAAACTGCTAACATTTTAAAGCTGAAAATTACCTTGTTTCAGTAAATCGAAAAATTAATATTTAAGACCTCATAAATTTTGCCCACAGAGCATAGCCAAATATTATTATCATAACGAAAACAAAAACCTTAACTCAGCAAATTAGTCACCAAAGACCACATGTAAATTGACATTTTAGTTTCTTAACTAATGGAATCATTTGTCATTTTAGTGAAGCAGTTCATTATAAAAATAAATTAAGAATAAGTAAATTGTAGTCATAGCAATCATGATGAAATTATTAGTAATTACATTTACCGGCATGAAAGTTTTTTGCATGCTTCTCATCAGCAGATGCTATTCAAAATAACTTTGGAAATAAGCATCGATGTTATATCAAGGTTTATTTTTAATTAAAAAAAGCATAGTGGAAATAAGAAAGTTGCTAATTAACATCACAGAAAATATTGTCTTTCTCTTTCAAATGCACACAAACTCAACTATGCAATTTTAGTATAAAATGAAGAAAATGAGAACTCTCTCTACTACCTTAACTAGTAAAAAGAAAATTAGAAAGCAGAGACCAGCTCATGCAGCTTCTAAATAAATGAAAAGGAAATTACATTTCTCTGGGTAAATATTTACTTCCTAAAGCGTGCCAATGGAAGCTACTATTTTAGAAATGGGACATGGTAGTAACTAACTTGTACTTAGTTGATTTAATTGGAAATGTGCTGTTTTCATTTTAAGTCTTCTGTTTTAATTGTAGAATAAAGAATTTCCGATCTGATGTTCTAATTGCACTTGGAATGTGTCATCCTGTTTACACATATATTGATCTGTCAAATGGTCTCATATGTATCTAGGTGGACCATATTAGAAAGAACATTTAGCCTGTTTTTACCTATGATACCCATGAATAGAACATTTTTATTTCTAAATTTTTGAAGACGATTTTTATACTTAAACTTCCAAGTATGCAGATAACATCGTGCTTCTAATTTGAAACTTCAATTAGTAAAATTTCAGGTGCAAAAATGTAACATAAAATGTATTTTTAAAATTTTATAAAATTCAATTTAAATGCTAGCATACAGAAAAAAAAATGACATTGGCTAAAAATTACTTTTCTTTCTACTCTATATAAAATTTACAAAAAAAAAAAAAAAAGATTTACAAAGAAACATTTCCCCAAATGACCTTTATGGCTATATTTATTTCTAGATCATGTTTGATGCTGATAAATTGGTATAGTGAGACAACTTTTGTTTCAAATTTGCTTATGCATCCAGCTATGTAATGTGTGTGTGTGTAAGTGTGTATGAAGTAACAAAATGGCAACTGTTCTTAGTTTTCATACACAAATGAAACATTTATGATGCTTTCAAAATAGATTAAGTTGTTATAACCAATGCTGATCTTGTTATGATATATTTTTCTTAAAAAATAATGTTGGACCTATCAAACTGATCATCTGAGATACTATCTGGAATTGAAATGATCTTGTCTAAGAGTTATAGTCAAGTGAATTTAGAAAAAGGTAGTGCTATTGCCAGATGGTGGAAATTGCTCATTCAAGTCTAATGGATTCGACACCTAAAATGAGGCTGGAGAATGAAGAAGCTGAAGGAAAAGGGAAAAGAGAAGGGAGGAGGAGGGAAGAAGAGGGCAGAGGGTGTGAGATCAGGGAAGGGGCAGAGGGTGGGAATTTAAAAATCTCATAGTGGGTTTCGGATAGGCTGCTTAAGAGCAAACATGCTTCTTGGGTATTTCTATCACTTACAGTTACAGCTGCTTCTTCATTTACGTTTGTAAGACTCACTAGAAGACTGCTGCATTCTGAAGGAATTTTAATCCCTTCTTAAAGTTTGAAGAGTTGGGTAATAGCTTTGCGGTAATGTTCAGCTGCTTGAAATTCATACAGTTTTCTTATTAGTTGGAAGAAAAATCTCTCTTTCTTATACACTTATTCCTATATAGGAACAGGGAAGTAGGTAGTAAGGAAGCAACTTATTTAATATATTTAGCTTGTAAATAACTTCATATATTTCCATGTTTTCTTTTTGAAGTCAGTCACCTAAGGGGAACAATTTCAAGAAATGTAAACGTCATAGACCGTTTACTCTCTTTAGAAATCTTAATATTTCTAGGTCAAAAGAATATTGAAATGTCAAGTGACAACACTTTGCCATAATTACGTAATGCAACAAATGAAAAGACTTGGATGCTTGGTGACTATCTCTTTCTAATAAACTTTATAAAGTAGGTGGATTTAAACACACTTTGAACACAACATTTTAGAACTCAGCCCTTGGACAAGTTGATTTACTCTTTTATGAGTTGAATGAACAATTTGTATTTAAAAGTATCTCTGATTACATCTTGATTCTGCCAGTGAGAATTGTGTGTGTGTGTGGGCGCGCACTCATGGGCGTGCATGTGCTCGGGAGACCACTTTGGGGACCTCATGCAGTAAGTTACAATGATGGAGCATGACAGTCAGAATAGCACACACTATTAGCTGGGCCTCAACTCTATTACAGTGCTATGTTTGGTGACATAGAATCAAGAGACTCAAGGATACAAGGTCAAAGGTAGCAAAACATTACATTAATCTGTTCTCTTCACGAGATATCAGTATATCTCCATGTAAAATACAGTGTTTGCTGTTTAATTATGAGAAACAAATGCCAAAGTATATTATACAACAAGAGGAATAAGAAAACAGTTGTCTTTTAACTAAAGATTTGTAGATCATTTCCCCCTAGCTCTTACTGTTTCTCTTATTTTATGATCTCTGCAGTTATTACTGGGATTGCTCAGGATACTGCTATAAATTGACTTGAAGGCATCGTATTCAT